>NC_091172.1:48292030-48312030 GCF_040958095.1 Procambarus clarkii | reverse complement strand
ATCCCAACGAAAACGTAAATGCATCCAAATCCAACCTGTCCTCTCATAAATTACGTCTGAATTTGACCGTTTGCTTCGGTCAGCAAAAGCAGGCACCCTCAGCTGTCCAGAAAACTAGCGATAGTTGTTGTTGCATTTCTGGATAAGAAGCTACAGAATTAGCATGAATTTTGGTCCCAGTCTCCCAGATACAGGAGGAGGGAGAGAGACCAGGCACTGTGTCCAAGTATAACAGTTTTCCCTGGCCGGTGACGTCACATCACCGGCAGCGTCCTTTTCATTGCTGCCGGCACGTTCAGTCTGGCCCAAGATAGCACCTGATTGGCCGTCTTGAAGACAAGGGGACACCGCCACCAATGTTCCCGCCAGGGGACGCCATTCTGAAGTACCTGGTTGAGCTGTGTAGATGTGACGATTCTGTTCCGGCCAGAGCAAGGTAGTTTTTCCGTCTACCACCGTTTTCAGCAGGTTTAAGTGTATCCTATCCCGTCTAAGCATTATCGTCGCAGAATTCGGTAATCGCTGGGCCCTGATAGATACCATATATATTCGAATATACAAGTTAGAGTATAGGCCGACAAACGTGACACTACAGCTGCAACTGCAAACTGCAACAGGACTGTGGCCCGATAAGTATCCATGATCATCTGCCAAATTAAGAGCGATCCGTCACCATATCGCTAAGTTCAGTGTGTACAGATAATCTGGTTTACCATTCCATGTGTTTGAGTTAAAATGTCTGAAGTCATTATCACAAAATAGTGGGGATTGTGTGTACTTTGTTTATTTAGTCCATTCTGCCGTCCACCCCGTGTACTTATCACGTGGTGCCCATCGCCACTTCATTAGCGTGTTCTTCAGTATGCCTTCAACAAAGCGCGCTAGTTAAATAATCTCCGGTGTGCGACGGATCCCGGAGAAACTTGACCTTGGAATCTGGGGTGTGTTCCAACACAGGCCTTACACCCCAGAACCCCTAAGATGCTTTAGATGTCAGAGATTTGGGCATCACAAAGATGGCTGCCAACGCAAAAACTTGAAACTTGAAATTTCAGGGAACTTGAAATGCCCTGAAAGGCTCAAAAGGCTTCAAACGAACCCCACCACGCCTACAGCGGAGCCGAAACCCCCACCAAAACGAATACCAGCTCCCATGCCCACTAAAACCGCGTGGGGTCTACCCATTCAGGAAGAGGGGGCACACGGCCCTTCACCATCGGCCATGGTGAAGGGAGAGAAGACAGTACAGGACAAAAAGAAAGATGGAGGACACAAGAATCATGTTCAAAGCAGTCGGCCTCCCATTTCATCCAGCAAGCACACTGGGGCCAATAGGAGTAGCAATTCCAGTGCCAAAGTTACCACCGAGAAGGGTCTAAAAGCTACTAGGCCCCAAACCTGCACAACATTAAATAGTGCTCCCACTGAACTGGACGCTCTCTGGCCAATGCTCAAAACTTTGGTCACTGAGTTGATCGAAAGTCTGCTGTCTTCACATGGAATCAAGCAAACCACAGAGACTCGGAAGACAATTGAGCACAAGCTCAAAAAATTCGAAGATGTAATATCCACACCGTCAAGACAGCGGAGCAGGAGACACCCCCATAAAAAACATATAGAGTCCAGCTCGTCGGAAAGCGACATTGATGAGTCAATTTCAGGTACACTAAGAACCTATACACCAATTGCAACTTCCATGGCATGTTCATCAGACTCCATGGATACCACGGAATTATCAGCAAATTCCAAGAACCTAGAGGTCTAAAGATCCTGCAATGGAATGCGCAAGGACTGCGCACTAAATTGCAACACTTGCAATGCATAGCAGCAACCAAGGGCATAGACATCCTGATACTACAGGAGAGCTTGCTTCGAGCCGGATTAGAACCTAAAATCTCAGGCTATCGAGGATTCTTCCTTCCATGGATCAATGGGCAATCCAGGGGATGTGCAATCTATGTAAAATGTGACCTGATCTCCAAATCCATAACCAGCCCACCCAATTGTGGAGCAGGGACAGAGGTAATGGGAGTCACCATTGAGCTAAGACACGACAAACTTGAAGTGTTCAATGTGTACAGGTCTCCACAAGCCGAAATGGATCTCTCTGTGTTATTTGGACACGCGACAACAACAAACACAATCATTTGTGGAGATTTTAATGCCCATCATTGATTGGCACTGGGCTCGAACAGAACAAATGAAGCCGGCATACACATTACACATCTACTGGACCAGCTTCCAGAAATACAAATCCTAAACAAGAATGAACCTACCCACATCCAAGGAGGCAGATTAGACCTAACCTTCGTTTCAGCCTCCCTAAGAGATGCAGCAACATGGTCAGTTGAGCCCACACTCACAAGCGACCACTATGGGGTCCAAATTGATCTTCAGTTAGACCTACCCACCCCACCTCCGCCTCCATCTGAAGCCTGGAACTTTGCTTTAGCAAACTCTGACCGATTTCAAAACCTCATTTCAGAGTGGCAAAGAAACTATGATCTTCCCGAAGACATTAATCAGGCAGAACAAGAATTTGTCAAAGCGATTCAAAGTGCAGCCAACCACTCAATCCCACTGAAAAAACAGTCCTCCGGACACCATAAAGATCATTGGTACTATTGCGAACGTGTCAAAGAACTCAACCATAGACTCAATAGAACAAGAAAGCTATACAAAAAGCAGCCAAGTGACCGCAACAGGATCTTACTTTGTGAGGTCAAGGAACATGTACATCGAGAGACCAGACAAATAAAAGACCAAAAGTGGCTGGAATGGTGTTCACACCTGAATGAACACACCTCTCTCGGAGAGATGTGGCAGCAAATTCACCGGGCCAAAGGGAATAAAACACCTAAAGCTCCACACCCCAAGGATCCTCAACAGGAAGCCGAAGTACTGGCAACCAGGTTTGCAGTGAGAACAGCCAGCAATCAACTTCCACCAGATGTATTAGCAGTACAGACCGGACTAGAGGAAGAAAGGTGGCACAGAATCCTTACAGCATGTGAAGAAGTCTCTGACACTAATGCCCCCTTCACACTGGATGAGCTCAATCGGGCTAAGAAAAACTCCAAGGATACATCCCCTGGAGCCGACAAAATAACCTATAAAATGATTAGAAACCTCTGCCCAGAGGGAGACGCCGCATACCTAAGGTTAATTAATTTAGCCTGGACTTCTCAAACCAGACCTTCTGCTTGGAATAGAGCAGACATAGTGCCGATCCCAAAACCCAAAGATCCAGCTAATCCCAGGCCCATCTCTCTCCAAAGCTGTGCAGCGCAAGACGGCTGACAGAATGGCACTCAACAGACTGGAGTGGAAAATGCCTAAACTGCACCATGATATGTATGCCTATAGAAGAGGGGTTGGCACAGTGGAATGTATTACAACTCTGTTAGCCCACTCGAATGACAGACCAGGAATGCTGATATTCCTGGACCTCGAAAAAGCCTTTGAACTGGCTAGCGCCCCAGCTATTCTCTGCTGCCTCATTGACAAAGAGGTCAGAGGCAACCTGCTCTCCTGGACCAAAAACTGTCTCATAAACAGAGAAGCAAGAATAAAACTTCACGGCACAGTCTCTGAGTACAAAAGACATGAAAATGGTACACCGCAAGGAGGTATTCTCAGCCCTCTTCTCTTCAACTGTTTAATGGAAAGAATAATGAGGTTGAAACTCCCACATCACTGCAGGCTGCTAAACTACGCGGACGACTTTGTCATCATCATAAATGGAAGGGATGCGGCGCGCCTTGCACCCAAATGCTTAGACTGCATCAGTAAAGAGGCAAAACAGATTGGGATCAAACTCAACCCCTCAAAGTCAAAGGCCATGCCCATAAAAATAGCGAAGCCCAACATCCAACTCACAGTACAGGGTCAACCAATAGAATGGGTCGACACCTATCAGTATCTAGGAATCATCCTGGACACACACATGAATTTTAATGCTGAGGTCACTTACTTGAGAGAGCGAACTGCGGCCCGGACGGCAATCCTCAGGTCGCTAACCTCCCTTTCTGGAGGAGCCAATCTGCAAGTCCTTCGCACATACTATGTACAGGCAGTCAGATCAGTGATCGATTATGCCGCACCTGCACTCACAAATTTATCACACCAACAGTGGAAAAAGCTTGAAGTTGCCCAAAACAATGCTATGAGAGTTGCACTGGGAGCCCCCATGTGGACCAGGCTTGAAACTCTTAGACTGGAGACGGGTTTGCCCTCTCTACAAGAAAGAATATCACAAAGGACAACTACAATTGTCAGTAAGATAATTATTTCTTCTGATCCAATCCCAGTACGGCAGGCCTTGGTGGTTGGACTATGCCAAAACAATATAAACTCTTGGGTTGCAAGAGCAGGAAAAGTCCTAAACAGACTACATTTAAAAAACATGATTCTCGATAGAGAGGGTGATCATCCACACCCAAATTACACTCCTTCCGCGCCGTGGGAAGAGCCTACTTTCAAAATAGTAATAGAAAGTCTCCCAATGAAAAAGGCTGCCTATGATCCGACAATCCTAAGGCGCATAATAGAAGAGCAAATGTAAAGCATAGCAGTAGCAGGAGCCACCCACATCTTTACAGACGGATCGGTGGACACAGAATATGAGAGTGCTGGCGCTGCTCTTTGCACGACCAGCGTACAGGCATATTGGAGACTGGGAGGACTAGTATCATCAACCCAAACTGAGCTGTTTGCCATACAACAGGCATTCGCATATGTGATTGCACAAAACACTCAAAATGCAATCATACACACAGACTCAAAAGCTGCACTTCAAATACTAGGACAAAAACAGTGGAAAGATAATGTGGAAATAATTACCACCATTTTGTATCTTGGAGCAGTTGCTAAAGGCAAAGGACTCAACATAACTTTAAACTGGATCCCATCCCATATTGGAATCCCATTAAATGAAAAAGCTGATGAAATTGCTAAATTGGCAACTCGTCATCCAGTGATACATAAAACAATTCAACCCAGCCTAGAGAACATAAAAAACATCATCACCAAAAAACTCTCACATCTCAACAAAGCCTACCTACACCAGAGAATAGCTGAAGGTTCGCCATCTGCAACATGGTATCTTCAGGCAACCAAATTAGAAAGGTTAAATATCCCAAAAGGAATCCACAGGGAAATAGCAGTTATTTTATATAGATTACGTCTAGGTTACAGATGCAACTGGGAGATTGGTGAACCCCGACAGAGAGAGTGCATCTTCTGCCAAACTGTCACAGAAAAGCCATTACTTCACTATCTTCTGGAATGTGAAGCAACCAATGACCTTAGAAGAGCTTTAAGAGTTCCTGAATCATGCAGTGGCCACCCTGAAGCCATCAACACAGCCACTCTCTTGGTGAACAAAGGTGTCCAGCAGCTGGACACCCTCATAAAGACTGTGAAGCAGTATCCTCCCCCGCGATAACAGCTTGATGGTTAAATGCAACCTCAGAATATTGAGAAAAAAAAATTGTACCACTTACGGGCTATTCATGCCTGTGCCACCTCTTGGGTGGCTTAATCTTTATCAATCAATCAATCCGGTGTGCGTCTAAACGCGCTCCTGCCTCTACCTGTGTTTGGAAGTCAAGCGAAACTCGACCTTACGGTCTCGAGGCTCGCATCACCCCCACCCTCCGCCGCTTTAGACTGCCCTCCGCCGCCTTTGGCTGCAACTCCGCCCACCTCATTGATCTTCAATCAACAGCGGGAATCATAGTGAGTGTGATTGTGGTATAATTGGATACCGGTAAAATCAAAGTGAGTGCTCAAATTAAATATTGTATCATTCGTCTGAAGTGCCAAATTCCTTGTGCTGAATTAAGTCAGCTGATCCGTGTTATGTTGTTCATAATCCCACTACGGGAAGGAGTTCACTTTCCCGAGGAAGCACGATAGGTAAAGGACTATTACAGCTAATCTGTGTGATAGCTGTAACTGGACTTTAATGTGTTTGTTATCTTACACTGTTTACTCATTTAGTAATTCTGTGTTTTATTAATTGTGTTTATGTGTTTAGTGTGGTTTTAATTATACCATTACTCTGTGTTTAACCATTCCATGTTGTCTTTTTTTTCTTTACTTACAGAAGACAAGCAATAACAAAAGTAAGAGTGTTACTTTATTGAAATTGTTATCATTGCATTTATTACATTTGTTTTCAGTGTGTTTCATTGTCAGTGCTAGGGTTAAGCACTGTACTGAGTTACTGTATCTTGTGTTGGTCTACATGACCCGGCGTTGTTTTGATTTGTGTTCATTATGTGAAGTCAGTGTCATTAAATTAATTAAATTAATTACCGTCATTATTAATGCGAGGTGATTAACAATCGTGTTGACATATCAGTGATTGTCAAGCGGTCTCAGTGATCTACTAGTGTTAACGTAAATTCTCCGTGAGTTAAGTTGGACTATCGAGTTTGACAGGACCTTGTGCGGTTACTCAGGGATTGCCAATTACCCGGAAGATGTTGTTTGACTTCATTGAGGTTATTTGGTTGTTTGACTGTCTATGTTGACAGAGTGTAATTAACGTAGTTTACCTTGTTTTGATTCGGCTGTCCTGGAGACAGGTTAACGTAATTGGATTTACTACGTACTGCTTCTTACTAAGTAATGCTGTATCATGTTTATTGAAATTTATTAGATCAATTGTCATCTGTCATTGTGTTATAATGTAATTGATTGTTTGACTTCTGTCCTGAGAGACGAGCCTTAACGAAATTAATTAAGTGACAAGTTTTTTTTTTTTTATTTTGATAAAAGAAATATACAAAGTATAGCACAATATATACATGACATGAACCTAAGAACAGAACATAACAACAAAACCATAATCATAAACAGGCATAGAAGAGAACATTGCATAATAAGACCCCAGAAACTCCAGGGACACAAGTCCGAAGACACATAAACATAGAAACGGACACACAACAAACGGACGCATACGGACATGGAAAGACACAACTAACATATAAAGAATAAACCAGACACACATATAAATACACAATGCACACAATTACAGAAATAACACAAAGCATAAGCACATCGCACACAAATCATAAAAGTAACATAAAAACAAACCATGGCCAAGGCCCAGGCACTACTATATGACAACCCCAAGAAAGAATCCGGGGCGAACAATGAAACACAGAGATACATGTACCCTAAACAAACACACTTCCAGGAAGAACAGCAATCAAACAAACAAAATGAGTAACAAAACAGCCGCATTCAACTCACTCAAGGTACAAGCAACGGCCCACGCAGGAGCCAACATAGAAGCAAACCCACACTCACACTCAACCCCACACACCAAACCGAACACACAACCACAGGAGCAACCACACACACACCCAGCACAACTCCCCCGAGGAGGCCCACCGAAGGGCCGGGGATCTAGGATGAAAACAGAAGACCACTCACCCAAAAGCAACCCCACGCACATACCCACCCGTGAACCAACCACGGAACCCGCTCGGAAACGTACGCTGCACCCACCACCACGTGAACCGCAAACGACCCCTCAAAAACCCCAAAAGCCTAGCAACCCCATAACCCTCCCTCCGACCCACCCACACACAATACACAAAGTCAGCAACAAGAAGACAAAGCGTATTACGAACACGGCGCGACCTCCACGGAAAGGACAAAAACAAAAATCTCAAAAGGTCAGCCCGACACCCAGGTCCACAAACTCCAACCAACACGTCCCGAAACCAATCAAGCAAGCCCCGCAACTGCCCGCAAAAATAAAAGACATGCAACTGCGTCTCAGGGAGCCCACAGTGCACACACGCATCAGAGGCACGCAAACCCAGCATGCACAACCGTGCATTAGTCGCCAACGACAAATGCAAGAGCCGAAACAACAATTCCCGCTGTTGCGGAGCCAGAAACCGAGCCCCCAGCGCCGCCTACACATCCCCCCAATCCCAACACGGGAACAAACACTCCACCCGCGGTGGAACACGACGAAACAAAACCCGATACACCGCCTTGACTGACAAGGACAGGAACCCCGGACAACGGCATACCTCCCGAAGAATTGCCACCGCCCAAGAGTAAACCGGGGGGGTACAGACCGCCGCCTCCCGACAAACACCAAAATCCACCAAATAGCTAAACCTAACAGAGCAATAATAAACACACAAACCATTGAACCCCCCACCCAACTCAAACCCCTGACACAACGAGACCCAAAAGAGCGCCCGAGCCCTCGTGAACACATCAGGAATGCCCACCCCACCCTCCCGCACAGCCAACACCAACGTCGACCGGCGAATTGGGTGGTAACGACCACACCACACATAACGATAAACCTGGCGCTCCAACCCGAAAGCCAGCTTACGATCCAGGGGGAAAACCCGAGCCACGAACCAGACCCGGGACAAAACTTTGCAAGTCATAAGCAACGTCCGCTGATAAAGCATCAACGGGCGCACAGCCAGCAACCCAATCACAACACCGACACTCCGGGAAACCATATCCCAATTGCAAGCCAAGGACCTCTCATAGGAAGCGAACCAGGTAAGCCCCAAAACCCGCATAGAAGTGACAACCGGAAACCATGACCCCACCCACACAAGGCGAGAGGACCACCCACCAAGACCCATAAGACCGGACTTCGCACGATTCACCTGCGCCCCAGTGGCCTACTCGAACCTCTCAACCACAACCTGGACCGCCCCAACCGACCCCTCCGAGGCCAGGAACAGGACGGTATCATCTGCATAACCGCAGATAGGCAACCGAAGACCCGACGGCAAACGGGAGAAGACGATCAACGGGCATCCCTTGATCGCCCGAAAAAACGGCTCCTGAAAGACGATATACAGGAGCATCGAAAACGGACAACCCTGCCGCACCGAGCGACGCACAGGGAAAGAATCACTCAAAAACCCATTTACACAGACCCGACTACAACATTGAGCGTACAATATACGCACCCAACGAACAAACAAGGGCGGAAATCCCAGCCTCCCCAACACGCGAAACACAAAATCGAGCGACACACGGTCGAAAGCCTTCGACCAATCCAGACAAAGCATCGCTGCCGACAAGCGAGCGTCGGACACGTACAAGAGCACATCTCGAAACAATGCATTGCAATGCAACAAAGAACGACCCGGAACACCACAAAACTGCTCCACAGAGACAACAGACGCAACAACACTGCGACACCGACCAGCCAAGACCTTAGACAGGATCTTGTAGTCGACATTCAACAAAGTAATGGGCCGCCAGTTTGAGAATAACCGTAGATCGCCCGACTTCGGGAGAAGACGCACAATCCCAACGCACTGAGACATAGGCAGAACACACTCCCGAAGACAAGACTGGACCACCTCCAGCAGAACATCCCCAACACATCCCAAAAGGCGACATAGAACTCAATAGGAAGACCATCCGAACCCGGCACCTTCCCGGAATGAAACGACCGCACCACCACAAGCAGCTCCGCCAAGGAGACCTCTTTCACCAGACCAGCACACTCCGCAACCGACAACCCAGGAAGGCACCGACCCAAGAAATCCTCCGCAAGTGCGGCGTCCCCAGCCACCTCTGCATACAGCGCAGCCAACTCCTGCCGAACATAGAGCAACACCCCACCAGTGTCCGAAACAACCGTCCCATCTGGCTGTTGCAAGGCCGTAAAAAGAACAGAGTCCCGCGCGGCCCGTACCTTACTTAAAAGAAATGGAGAAATCCGTTCCCCGTCGACCCTCTCACTTACACGAGCCCTCACACGCACACCCTCCGCCCACTCACTCCGCAACCCGCATATATGCGCCTTGCAGTCCACAATCTTATCAAAACAATCAACACCAGCATCGTACCGTACATACAACCTCGACAGCTGTGCCTGCAACAACCGCAGCAACCCAAAGCGCCCAGCAGCCTTGCGCTTAGCAACCACGCGAAAAAACAAACGACACTGCTCTTTACACCACTCCAAGACAGAGAGAAACTCACAACGCTGGGCTCGAATCCCGACCCACCAACACCGAAACTGACGACAAACACGCGGAGAACGCAACAACCCACAGTTTAGCTTCCACCACCCCGCACCGACCCGCACCTGACTGGGTACCCCAACCCGGACCACCACCAAACTGTGGTCGGAGAATGCAACCGGGACAGTGCGAAAATCATACACCGTACATTCCCCACCATTGACATACACCCTATCGATGCACGAACGCACCCCACGTGCAGCAAAAGTAAACGACAACCCTCCACCAAAGAGCACGGCAGCGTTACGGAAACCACATGAACGCACCACCTCCAGCAGCGCACCCGAGACATTCTGCGGACGGGCGCTACAACAATCCCGCGCACTCGTCACACAATTGAAGTCCCCTCCAAAAATCATGCCCCGCGGATCATGGCGCAAGAAAGGAAGAAGCCCCACCCGAAAAAACTCCTCCCTCTCCCGACGACGCGCTGCACCCGAGGGGGCGTACACCGTCAAAAACGGAATCACGACCCCCAAAAACTCCACCTGCACAAACAACACCCGCCCATCCTCGTCCAACTCCGTGTGAAGCACGGAGAAGGAGGCCTTACGAGAGAATAACATAAGGGTCCCCCCGAAAGGCGTCCTCGGCGAGTTGAGCACCACATGATAATGCACGCTTAGACACTGCAACACAGACACATCATGCACATTATGCTCCTGTATGAGAGCCACATCCACACGTTGCTCCTGCAAAACATCCAACAGGCCCAACTGGACCCCAAGAGCATTCAAACCCCGAACATTCAAGGATGCACAAACTACAGAGGGCGCCATCGGGACAACCTCAGGACACCCCCAACCCGTCGCGACACACAGGCCGCACTTCATCCTGGACCCCAGGGCGATCACAATGAACACCGCCAGTCGCCGTACCCAGCCCCACGGACGAGCCCTCTGCTGGATCCGCAGAGCCCCCACCAACCGGAACAAGGGCCGAAGACCCCCGACAGTTACTCTTAGACAACACGACCACCAGGTCCCGGTCACCGCGATGAGCCACCCACCCAGAGGTGCCACCATCAGGAGGCGCAGCTGCCGTCACTGGAGGCACCACAGAAGAAACCTCCTCGATGTCCTCGCCCGCAACCTCCATCGCAACACCGCCCTCCGCCCACAACCGACGAGGCGATGTATCCTGAGCCGAACGACGGCGCTTCACATGAGGCTGCTGATCGTCGGTACAACGACCCCCAGCAAGGGGTGCTCCAGAAGAACCCGACGCGGGCGGGCCCAAAGCCGAAGCAGCACGGACACACACAGCAGCAACCTCCACAGCATGGGGCCACAGCTTACCACCACGCCCGGAGACCGGAGCAGAAGGAGCAGGTCCAGAAAGCGGGAGAGCACACTCCAGCTCACAGGGGGCATCCACCACGGACGCCGAGGCAATCGCAGCTGACGAACCACTGGATAAGGCGACCTTCGTAGACGACGAGGGAGTCGACTCAGAGTCAGAGGGCAGGGAGGAGGACACACACCCCACCACCCCAGCATCCCCGGGCAGCAGACAATCTTCAGCAGGGGAAGCAGGCACCACACCAACAGCAGCAGCCGAGGACCGCACAGAAGCCTCCGGCCGCGGATGCACCTCCGCCACCACCGAACGAGGAACCCCCGAGGTAGGAGCTCCCGTTTCCACAGAGCACACTGGGGAAGCAGACGTACTATGCCCCGACCAAACAGGGACCGAGGGAGCACTTGCTGAACCCGCCGCAGGAACCACCCCAGGCACCTCGCCAGGGCGAGAAAGCGATGAGGAAGCCCCCCGCGTCTCCAAAGGGGGAAGTCACCCTCCAAGAAAACGGAGGAAGCCTCAGCCCGAGGAGCATCACAGCTCACTGCCACATTGCCCTCAGCACCACACCGGAAACAAGTGCGAGTCTGTCCCTGATAGAATACTCTGAGCGAGAGCCCACGATACAGAAGACGAGACGGTACCGGTGACGTAATCTTCATACCTAGCGTACGAATGCCCGTACGCAGCCCGCTCAGCCGACCTGTATGCAGATGGTTGAAACGATGAAACTGCACCTCTCCATATTTTCCAAACACAACCCGCAGCTCATCCTCAGAGAACGTCACCGGTACACCATGCACACTCACGTACTGCACGGCCCCCCAGGGATCCGAAACGGCCACAGACACAGCCGTGTCGGTGACTGGAACCGAGTGGCCGGCCCAACGCGCCACAAACTCCTTGTACAGCGAGCACCTGCAGAAGGTCATCGCCACTCGCGTAGGGGAAAGCTTTTCCAGCCCTATCAAATCCTGGACATCCGCTTGAAGCACATCGACGACAGCAACTTCCACAATCGCCCAGTCCACATCCCCTGAGAAGTCAAGGCACGCCGTGTCCACCCGCCGTACGCGGGACACACCACCAACCACCATACCACCAGCCGGGCCTTCCGGCCAGCGGGCGCACCACACCACAATCCACACCCGCCTCCACTCAGCACCAGGCGACAACTGGCAGGTCAAACGAGCACGTCCTGGCCCACTGGCGGCCAGTGAGCGAATCACATTAAGTGACAAGTGAGTGTTTCACGGATGACTGTCTCTGTAACAGGTCTGCCTGTTGTTGTTTTATTATTGTTGTCATTATTGTTTGCCGCAGTCGTGACGAGCTGCTACTTGCGTCTGAAGTGGTCGCCCAATGTTTTAGTGTAGTTAATATTGAAACCGCGAGTGGTCTGTATCGGAAGTGCGTTTATTCCGGGGTGTCTAGTATTGACAGCGCCACTGCGGACTTTAACAGAACGTTAAACTATTATTGCCTTGTATTGCTAGTATTAACTTTTTATGAATAAATTGTTATTGTTGCAACTACAAGTGCCTTTCCGTTCACACATTTCCGTTCACCTAAGACCCTTGTCCCCATTTATTAACTCTGCCTTACTCCTTCCTGAAAGTGACACTTTGCCTTGCTCTGGATACTTGGACTCGAACCAATTTCATAGCCACACACCAAAAATAAATATTTCGTGCGAGAACCGAACCACACACACCAAAAATAAATATCTGGTGCAAGAACCGAGAATTCTGACAATTGCCTTCAGCAGTTCCAGAAGCACACGACTAAGTGGATCAGGAGTGCCAAAGATTTGGGCTCTAGCCGCGGCTCTTCGCCTCTGTGCAGTCTTAAACTAATAAGCTGTCCTTACAGCATTTGTTGCTATTGCAGTTCTTTGTGACTGAGTTGACCTGTATTAATACATTTAACCATTCACCATAGGGGATTATCTCACAGTCTGGATAAATGGAAAAGAAAGAAAAGAGAAAGCACACGTACGTTTCTAATATGTTTTATTCCACAATGCTTGAGGGAATACAATATTGTTTGTTGTTCCATTATCTATGAAGATATAGAGATTATCTGGTTTGCCGACTCTAGAACTCCCGAACATCCCCCGTCCCCCTGCCCACCCCATATTGTCATTTATAAAGACTGGCATGAAATAAGTAAGCATACATTTTTCCCTTCAACTATACTTTTTTGGCAATCCCAATGTGTTAAAGAAATACATGTTTTAAAAAACCCTATTGCAGATGTATTGCGGCTCACAATAACATGTATTGTGAGATGTTATTGGTTCACAGTAACATGTATTGTGACCTCTATTGAGTTGATGGGATGAAAATACAGGAATCAGTCATGTGTGCTACTGTCAGTAGTTTGAAAATGCATGAATGAACATGCTCAAAGAAGAAGAGAGGTTGAAAAAGTGTTGTTATGCAGAATACGCAGTTTTTGTATAAATTAGTTTAAAGACGACAAATCTCTCAGAATATATCTAGCAGAAAAATGAATTAAAATGGCTCGAGTAAGATACATTACAGAAATATAGAGTGGGAGGAAATGGGAAGGAGTCCAGCATAAATGAGGGGGGTACAGAGAGAAAGAGACGAAAAGGGGAAGATAGGTAAATAAGGGATTAGATAGGAGAGATTACTCTTGAGTAATACTCAAAAGATTAATTAGAGCATAAATCTATCCCTAGAATGTATGCAGGTCTTATAGAATAACGTGTATTGCGACTAGAGCTACCTTTCCTACGTTTTTTAAGAGATATACAGTACTTTAATTATGAAAGCCATCTGGCAGTGTAATTAAATATATTTCTTTATTAAATGCTCTATAGTATTTATATAATATTTAATAAAAATCAATAAAATAAGTGAATGTTATTCATAAAGTTTGAGAAACTTTATATAATAAATATAATAACAATGTATATCTGTTTATATTTTGAATATTACTTAAAATAAATATTTATTTTTTACGAGATCAATTCTTCATCCTTCATCTTCATCCATTCATCGAGGACGGGGATTAAGATGGTGCTGCATTGGAAGGGATACTGATGTTAGCCCAGAACCTTTCGTGAATTTTTATTCAAGTTCAATTTTATCGAGGCAATGAACTATATCTCTAAAGGTTAGGATAGCTTAGGCTATTTCTTCCCCTCATCTATTTAGGGTTCCCTTAAGAGGGCTCACAAATTATGCAGTACCCAACTATTAAACATAATAAAAATGGATGGAAAAAAGAATTGGGGATAGTTTTTCAGAGATACATGTAGCGCTCGGCGATTAGACTAATGTGAGGTGGTGGACCTAACGAATTATTCATCTCGCTTCAAAAGATGGTAAAAAATGAGAAATGCATGTTAAAGTATAATAAGATCTTTATGATCTAATGTTACAAATGCATGATGTCCTTCAAGAATGGATTTCACTGGCAAAGAAACAACTAACACAGATATTGGAGGAATACAATGCAGTAATTGTTTCCCCTCTGTCTTCTCAGACTCATACTTTGCCCCGGTTTAATAATTCTTTGAGAAGAAATATCGCCTTGAACACAGAATTCCAGCATTTTGACACTTCTTGCTTAATTCTTGCACACTCACTACAATGAAAGTTAACTATTTCTTCAAATTCTCTTTTTTGAACTTCCTTTAAAAGGCAGGAAGAAAACTTTACATATTAAAGCAACATCACCACATTATTTACAGATTTATTGGTCTCCACTACGTAACATAGAAAATACCTTCCTATGTTACAATTATTCGGTTTAATATTGAATGAATATATGCACAGATTCCAATGTATTATACTGCTAAGAACAAACTCTATAGTATTACATAGAATTTCAAGTGCAGGGTTTAATAGGTTTTTTGTCTTTACCCAACAAAAAATTGCTACAGGCTTCGATATAAGCCGCTATTAAATTCTAAGAAAGGTCTAACAACCAATATGTTTTTTACATTTATATAAAAAATTAACATTGTTTGGTGTTATTTTTCAATAATAAAAAAAATTATGCCCACCAAATTATTATATCAAACACTTATAATTATAAAATACTGAATTGCTTTTCATATTCATTAAAATTAAGTCTATATTTTTTATAACTACTCTTTTCATTGTATTTAGCCCTCTCGCTAACAGACCATTGCGCCACACGGGCAGTCTCTATTATAGGGTACAAATTTTATTTCTCAATGAAAATGTTTAATTTGGGGGCTGATTTCAATTTGGCAGAAATTCTGTTGTTGAATGTTTGATGGATGTATGGATGGCGCATACATCCAACTATTTTAACAAAAAAGTCTCCAGTGAAAATCGAATCTCACGTCTGTAACTACAGAAAACGAGAGTTGTTAGGGGGTGTGGGGTATTCTACTATTAAATCCCGACTGCAATGCATGCAAAGTCACCAATGTGCATATGGCAGGCACTTCACAAAGCTGCCGGAATTCAGCAGAGAAAATACGAGAGCAACCGTACAGGGCCTGTGAGCAAGGCCGAGTTAGAGCCCTTAAGGGTGTCTTCTCAGACTAACCTCACCTGGTCCTGATCCACGTTGGTCGTTGGAATCTCCTGAATACTTTAACACTTTAAGGGACTCTTAGGGTCCTCATCACATTTATAGTTTAGTGAATGATAGGCAACTCGGTGTTGAAGACACCTGGAGCTGAAGGCCCCAGAATAATGGCAGTATTCAGAAGTGATTCAACAGAAACACCGCATCGTATTTACCAGTAGTTTATTTACAAACTTAATCACTAATACATTGGGTGCTTGATTTACTTTAGATTGGCGTCTGCAAGGCTATTTTTCGCATTTTTGCACTCTTGACGTCTAACTAATCGATTATGATCCACTCGTGGAGAAATACCTAGCTTAACACAGCCAATCAATAACACGGCAAATCTAATTGTCAGTTGCAAGGGTCACAGGAGTTCCAACAGGATACTTGGGTAATGTTCATGCACAATAAACCAACAATGACACTGTCAATGGGACAGGCAATAATCTTGCACAATAATTATGTCACACAATAACTAAATGTGTGGTGTATGTGAAGCTCACATTCACAGACGAGTGTAATGTTGTGATATCTCACAGATAACCAAGCATACACCGTCAGGTGTTATGGTCTCCACCTATACCTGTGTCAGGTGTTGAGAAGGTGAGAACTCTTCTTCTTCTTCTTGAGAATAGGTGCAGTTTGCATGAAGGGGTAACCCTCCCGATGACTGCACCAGGACAGATGTAAGGAGATGCGTTGATGGTGAGGAGGAGAAGAAAGTCAAAAGCGGTAGATGTGATGGGCCGTAGAGAAAGGAGTGGCGACGAAAACAGAGGCGAACGTTAGAGGGAGACTCCCCGCACCGGGGGGCGGGGAGGCGTGGTCACGGCGGCAGCTGATCCATGCACGACGTAGCTGTGTGCGCAACATGGGAACTAATACTTCTCCGGAAACTTGCGTATCGGAAAGCGCAAGCAGTACGCTTCCCAAATCACCCACAGGTCGGCGGGCAGCCGGCCATCAGGCAGTACCCTCGGCTGAGACATCCTATCCGGCACCCTATAAACAAACACCTTCTTAGACGATACCCAGATAGTGGACGAGCACCATGGGATCGGAAGCACCCGGGCATCCCAATAAGGGCCCAACTCCGGACCCTCACAGAGCACGACCCCAGCAGACGGGACTAGGCAACCACCAGACTGGGGCAATGAAGGAGGGGGAACAGCAGGGGATGCAGGCGCGGAAACGACCCCACCACAGAGCACAGGAGCCGAGGCCCCCCGGCGCACATCTTTCCGCAACATCACGACGAGGTCCCGATCATCAGGGACAACCCCCCCACTGCGGGGATCCAACAGCAGGTGACACAGGAAAGGGGACACAGGTAGCAACTTCGGAGCCCCGCACAGCACCATCATCCACGGCGGGGGACGCCAGCTGAGCACCATACTCCCCCACCTCCTCCCAAGACACACCACGAAGGGGAGACACACTCCGAGCCCGCCGCGAACGCTTCGAGACAGGTCGCACCACACCACACCCAGCAGGCCCCTCTGCAGGCACGGCCACCATCGTTACATCCACACGGGCCACACCCGCACCGTCCGAAGAGTCCACAGAGGGCACATCACCCACACTGTCCACATCAACCAGGGAAACAGCCGCAGAACACCGACGTGCACGCTTCTGCAAAGGAATGGAAAGAGCAGAACTACAGTCGTTAACACACACAGGCACGGCAGGCACCTCACCTTGCCGAAGCACCCCCTCCAAAACAGCAGAACCCGCGTCCCCGGGAGCTGTTACCACATCCACAGGCGGGGGCGGGACATGAACCCTCACCGGGACATCCTGCACTACACGCAGCGCAGGCGACGCCCCGTCACCCTCACACACCGGCTCAACAACCCCAGGGGCCACAGCAGTCACATGACATGTCGCACGGGCCAGAGAACTCACCCCAACAGGCGGAGCAGCAGACAGGCAGTCAGGCGCCTCAGGCACAGCACCCACACCGTCTGAACGCAACAGGGTCGGAAAATCCTCCGCACGAAGAACATGCACCCGACCAGTTGCTCCCACGTCGCACGCTGCAGCCAGATGACCCTCGTGACCACACCGATAACAGGTGCGCGGTTGACCCCGGTACTGGCAGCGGAGCGTGTAACCCAACACGGACATCGACGACGGTACACTACACTTCAGCGACATTGTCAGGGTGCGGGAGCCGTCAAGCATACCAACACCGTGCCCGGCAACGACCTTATTCCATCGAACACTTAACACAGCCCCAAACCGTTCGAAACAGGAGGTTAAAAAGTCGTCCTGAAATTCGAAGGGGGCACCATGCACCGTCACAGACGTCAAGGTGACACTGAGATTCACTACCTTAACGGAGCCAGCAGTATCAGGGAGAGGGTAAACACGCCCCTCACACCGCTCAAGAAACGCCTGAAAGGCAGCCTGGAAGCGGAACTTGACCACAGCACGGTGGTCCCGAAGCAGCTGGATGCCCACCAGGTCCGACAGCTCCACATGCAGCACGTCCACCAGGGCGACACCAACCAATGGATGGTCCACCGGCACCGTAAACGCCAGACCAGCTGACAGCGTCCTCGTCATTGGAGGGCGAGACGTCCCCATGGCTAAGCAAACGTCACCCTATCAGTGGCAAACCACCACCAGCAGGGCAAACAAGCGATCAACCAACGTAATCACTAGCCAGAAGCGGAGAGACCTCAGAACGTCCGACCTGGCCGGCGGTCACCACGCAACTCCTCGGTGAGAACTCTGGTTGACCACTCAGATCAACACAGAAAACACACTTTAAGAAATCAAGATCTTGTACTTACAGGTAGGCTACCTCTCCCATTCAATCATGTTCATTCGTGCAAGACTTCGTAGGTGGCCTGACAGCTGGTTTCGCTCGTTACGACTTGAGAACACTAATTACAGGCTTTCCCGACTTTTACCGTACTTGACACGGCGGGGTACTGACAGGAGTGCGTGCTGTAAGTCTATAACAGACACGGCGGAGTACTAGCAGGAGGGGGTGCTGTGTGTCTATAATAGACATGGTAGGGTACTTGCAGAAAGGCGTGCTGTATGTCTATAACAGACACGGCAAAGTTTTGCCGTGTCTGTTATTGACATACAGCACTAATTTTGCTTCCCATGTTTCTTCCCCCACATTGGTGACTTCGGAAATTTCAGTCAATCTCCATGAATTAGGTCCCCATGACTAGAAATTTAGTACTCTGTACACACATTCTGTGTGCATGTTTTTGTTGTTGTCAGCATATTGCAGCCTGGGTCTTCTGTTGTTTGGTGGGGGTGATGTAAATTATCAGGACCATTATTCTTTTTCCATCTGCTATCAGGGTCCCAGTGATGAGGCTGTATATAGATTTGCATTCTGATTCTCTAGTTCTTCAAACTTCTACTCCCATTTTACCAGGAATGCATCTCCTCCTCCTTGTCTTGTTTTTATTTTCCTATTACTTGTAATCCCCCTGAAAAAATTGCATCCGAAATCATAATGTTATTTTCGTGCCCCTTTATTCTATGGATATTCATTGTAATCATTTCCTTTGTTTCCACGTTTTCAATCACAAAGAGTTGGGTTTCCACGTGTGTGTGTGTGTGTGTGTGTATGTGTGTGTGTGTGTACTCTCCTAATTAGCTGAACTCACGTAGTAGTGCTTGCGAGGGTTATGCTTTGGCTCTTTGGTCTTGCATCTCAAGTATCAATCAATTAAATGTTTCGGAGTATCAGGAAGAAACTTGCCTAAATCCCTTGGGACCGGCAGTGATATGATAGTTTAGTCAAGTAAGTAAGTAATTACCAAAAGAAGGCAACAAACCGGGAAGGCTATGTAGCACTGTAACACTGGGATGGGGGGGGGGGGGTATTCGTTCTTTCTCCCCCCTTTCTGTGACTGTATTCCAACTTAACCCTCTATACCAAGGGACCCCAAAACTTTCACTTGAGCCGACCCCACGCCACGTGGTCTCAAGACGATTGACCGACTTAAGATTCTTCAACCTTATGACGTGGAAACCGACTTCTAGCAAAACCCTAGGATCGCCTTGCGCTGCCACCACCAGACCAGTAACACTGAGCAATGACCGAGGTCT
>NC_091172.1:48219072-48291530 GCF_040958095.1 Procambarus clarkii | reverse complement strand
CCAGAGGGAGACGCGCTGCATACCTAAGGTTAATTAATTTAGCCTGGACTTCTCAAACTAGACCTTCTGCTTGGAATAGAGCAGACATAGTGCCGATCCCAAAACCCAAAGATCCAGCTAATCCCAGGCCCATCTCTCTCCAAAGCTGTGCAGCGCAAGACGGCTGACAGAATGGCACTCAACAGACTGGAGTGGAAAATGCCTAAACTGCACCATGATATGTATGCCTATAGAAGAGGGGTTGGCACAGTGGAATGTATTACAACTCTGTTAGCCCACTCGAATGACAGACCAGGAATGCTGATATTCCTGGACCTCGAAAAAGCCTTTGAACTGGCTAGCGCCCCAGCTATTCTCTGCTGCCTCATTGACAAAGAGGTCAGAGGCAACCTGCTCCCCTGGACCAAAAACTGTCTCATAAACAGAGAAGCAAGAGTAAAACTTCACGGCACAGTCTCTGAGTACAAAAGACATGAAAATGGTACACCGCAAGGAGGTATTCTCAGCCCTCTTCTCTTCAACTGTTTAATGGAAAGAATAATGAGGTTGAAACTCCCACATCACTGCAGGCTGCTAAACTACGCGGACGACTTTGTCATCATCATAAATGGAAGGGATGCGGCGCGCCTTGCACCCAAATGCTTAGACTGCATCAGTAAAGAGGCAAAACAGATTGGGATCAAACTCAACCCCTCAAAGTCAAAGGCCATGCCCAAAAATAGCGAAGCCCAACATCCAACTCACAGTACAGGGTCAACCAATAGAATGGGTCGACACCTATCAGTATCTAGGAATCATCCTGGACACACACATGAATTTTAATGCTGAGGTCACTTACTTGAGAGAGCGAACTGCGGCCCGGACGGCAATCCTCAGGTCGCTAACCTCCCTTTCTGGAGGAGCCAATCTGCAAGTCCTTCGCACATACTATGTACAGGCAGTCAGATCAGTGATCGATTATGCCGCACCTGCACTCACAAATTTATCACACCAACAGTGGAAAAAGCTTGAAGTTGCCCAAAACAATGCTATGAGAGTTGCACTGGGAGCCCCCATGTGGACCAGGCTTGAAACTCTTAGACTGGAGACGGGTTTGCCCTCTCTACAAGAAAGAATATCACAAAGGACAACTACAATTGTCAGTAAGATAATTATTTCTTCTGATCCAATCCCAGTACGGCAGGCCTTGGTGGTTGGACTAGGCCAAAACAATATAAACTCTTGGGTTGCAAGAGCAGGAAAAGTCCTAAACAGACTACATTTAAAAAACATGATTCTCGATAGAGAGGGTGATCATCCACACCCAAATTACACTCCTTCCGCGCCGTGGGAAGAGCCTACTTTCAAAATAGTAATAGAAAGTCTCCCAATGAAAAAGGCTGCCTATGATCCGACAATCCTAAGGCGCATAATAGAAGAGCAAATGTAAAGCATAGCAGTAGCAGGAGCCACCCACATCTTTACAGACGGATCGGTGGACACAGAATATGAGAGTGCTGGCGCTGCTCTTTGCACGACCAGCGTACAGGCATATTGGAGACTGGGAGGACTAGTATCATCAACCCAAACTGAGCTGTTTGCCATACAACAGGCATTCGCATATGTGATTGCACAAAACACTCAAAATGCAATCATACACACAGACTCAAAAGCTGCACTTCAAATACTAGGACAAAAACAGTGGAAAGATAATGTGGAAATAATTACCACCATTTTGTATCTTGGAGCAGTCTGCTAAGGCAAAGGACTCAACATAACTTTAAACTGGATCCCATCCCATATTGGAATCCCATTAAATGAAAAAGCTGATGAAATTGCTAAATTGGCAACTCGTCATCCAGTGATACATAAAACAATTCAACCCAGCCTAGAGAACATAAAAAACATCATCACCAAAAAACTCTCACATCTCAACAAAGCCTACCTGCACCAGAGAATAGCTGAAGGTTCGCCATCTGCAACAATGGTATCTTCAGGCAACCAAATTAGAAA
Source organism: Procambarus clarkii (assembly GCF_040958095.1). Lineage (NCBI taxonomy): Eukaryota > Metazoa > Arthropoda > Malacostraca > Decapoda > Cambaridae > Procambarus > Procambarus clarkii. Next base: position 48,289,538 of record NC_091172.1, on the reverse strand, counting down.
GGTTAAATATCCCAAAAGGAATCCACAGGGAAATAGCAGTTATTTTATATAGACTTACGTCTAGGTTACAGATGCAACTGGGAGATGGTGAACCCCGACAGAGAGAGTGCATCTTCTGCCAAACTGTCACAGAAAAGCCATACTTCACTATCTTCTGGAATGTGAAGCAACCAATGACCTTAGAAGAGCTTTAAGAGTTCCTGAATCATGCAGTGGCCACCCTGAAGCCATCAACACAGCCACTCTCTTGGTGAAACAAAGGTGTCCAGCAGCTGGGACACCCTCATAAAGACTGTGAAGCAGTATCCTCCCCCGCCGATAACAGCTGATGGTTAAATGCAACCTCAGAATATTGAGAAAAAAATTGTACCACTTACGGGTATTCATGCCTGTGCCACCTCTGGGTGGCTTAATCTTTATCAATCAATCAATCCGGTGTGCGTCTAAACGCGCTCCTGCCTCTACCTGTGTTTGGAAGTCAAGCGAAACTCGACCTTACGGTCTCGAGGCTCGCATCACCCCCACCCTCCGCCGCTTTAGACTGCCCTCCGCCGCCTTTGGCTGCAACTCCGCCCAACCTCATTGATCTTCAATCAACAGCGGGAATCATAGTGAGTGTGATTGTGGTATAATTGGATACCGGTAAAATCAAAGTGAGTGCTCAAATTAAATATTGTATCATTCGTCTGAAGTGCCAAATTCCTTGTGCTGAATTAAGTCAGCTGATCCGTGTTATGTTGTTCATAATCCCACTACGGGAAGGAGTTCACTTTCCCGAGGAAGCACGATAGGTAAAGGACTATTACAGCTAATCTGTGTGATAGCTGTAACTGGACTTTAATGTGTTTGTTATCTTACACTGTTTACTCATTTAGTAATTCTGTGTTTTATTAATTGTGTTTATGTGTTTAGTGTGGTTTTAATTATACCATTACTCTGTGTTTAACCATTCCATGTTGTCTTTTTTTTCTTTACTTACAGAAGACAAGCAATAACCAAAAGTAAGAGTGTTACTTTATTGAAATTGTTATCATTGCATTTATTACATTTGTTTTCAGTGTGTTTCATTGTCAGTGCTAGGGTTAAGCACTGTACTGAGTTACTGTATCTTGTGTTGGTCTACAGACCCGGCGTTGTTTTGATTTGTGTTCATTATGTGAAGTCAGTGTCATTAATTAATTAAATTAATTACCGTCATTATTAATGCGAGGTGATTAACAATCGTGTTGACATATCAGTGATTGTCAAGCGGTCTCAGTGATCTACTAGTGTTAACGTAAATTCTCCGTGAGTTAAGTTGGACTATCGAGTTTGACAGGACCTTGTGCGGTTACTCAGGGATTGCCAATTACCCGGAAGATGTTGTTTGACTTCATTGAGGTTATTTGGTTGTTTGACTGTCTATGTTGACAGAGTGTAATTAACGTAGTTTACCTTGTTTTGATTCGGCTGTCCTGGAGACAGGTTAACGTAATTGGATTTACTACGTACTGCTTCTTACTAAGTAATGCTGTATCATGTTTATTGAAATTTATTAGATCAATTGTCATCTGTCATTGTGTTATAATGTAATTGATTGTTTGACTTCTGTCCTGAGAGGACGAGCCTTAACGAATTAATTAAGTGACAAGTTTTTTTTTTTTTATTTTGATAAAAGAAATATACAAAGTATAGCACAATATATACATGACATGAACCTAAGAACAGAACATAACAACAAAACCATAATCATAAACAGGCATAGAAGAGAACATTGCATAATAAGACCCCAGAACTCCAGGGACACAAGTCCGAAGACACATAAACATAGAAACGGACACACAACAAACGGACGCATACGGACATGGAAGGACACAACTAACATATAAAGAATAACCAGACACACATATAAATACACAATGCACACAATTACAGAAATAACACAAAGCATCAAGCACATCGCACACAAATCATAAAAATAACCTAAAACAAACCATGGCCAAGGCCAGGCCACTACTATATGACAACCCCAAGAAAGAATCCGGGCGAACAATGAAACACAGAGATACATGTACCCTAAACAAACACACTTCCAGGAAGAACAGCAATCAAACAAACAAAATGAGTAACAAAACAGCCGCATTCAACTCACTCAAGGTACAAGCAACGGCCCACGCAGGAGCCAACATAGAAGCAAACCCACACTCACACTCAACCCCACACACCAAACCGAACACACAACCACAGGAGCAACCACACACACACCCAGCACAACTCCCCCGAGGAGGCCCACCGAAGGGCCGGGGATCTAGGATGAAAACAGAAGACCACTCACCCAAAAGCAACCCCACGCACATACCCACCCGTGAACCAACCACGAACCCGCTCGGAAAACGTACGCTGCACCCACCACCACGTGAACCGCAAACGACCCCTCAAAAACCCCAAAAGCCTAGCAACCCCATAACCCTCCCTCCGACCCACCCACACACAATACACAAAGTCAGCAACAAGAAGACAAAGCGTATTACGAACACGGCGCGACCTCCACGGAAAGGACAAAAACAAAAATCTCAAAAGGTCCCCGACACCCAGGTCCACAAACTCCAACCAACACGTCCCGAAACCAATCAAGAACCCCGCAACTGCCCGCAAAAATAAAAGACATGCAACTGCGTCTCAGGGAGCCCACAGTGCACACACGCATCAGAGGCACGCAAACCCAGCATGCACAACCGTGCATTAGTCGCCAACGACAAATGCAAGAGCCGAAACAACAATTCCCGCTGTTGCGGAGCCAGAAACCGAGCCCCCAGCGCCGCCTACACATCCCCCCAATCCCAACACGGGAACAAACACTCCACCCGCGGTGGAACACGACGAAACAAAACCCGATACACCGCCTTGACTGACAAGGACAGGAACCCCGGACAACGGCATACCTCCCGAAGAATTGCCACCGCCCAAGAGTAAACCGGGGGGGTACAGACCGCCGCCTCCCGACAAACACCAAAATCCACCAAATAGCTAAACCTAACAGAGCAATAATAAACACACAAACCATTGAGCCCCCCACCCAACTCAAACCCCTGACACAACGAGACCCAAAAGAGCGCCCGAGCCCTCGTGAACACATCAGGAATGCCCACCCCACCCTCCCGCACAGCCAACACCAACGTCGACCGGCGAATTGGGTGGTAACGACCACACCACACATAACGATAAACCTGGCGCTCCAACCCGAAAGCCAGCTTACGATCCAGGGGGAAAACCCGAGCCACGAACCAGACCCGGGACAAAACTTTGCAAGTCATAAGCAACGTCCGCTGATAAAGCATCAACGGGCGCACAGCCAGCAACCCAATCGCAACACCGACACTCCGGGAAACCATATCCCAATTGCAAGCCAAGGACCTCTCATAGGAAGCGAACCAGGTAAGCCCCAAAACCCGCATAGAAGTGACAACCGGAAACCATGACCCCACCCACACAAGGCGAGAGGACCACCCACCAAGACCCATAAGACCGGACTTCGCACGATTCACCTGCGCCCCAGTGGCCTACTCGAACCTCTCAACCACAACCTGGACCGCCCCAACCGACCCCTCCGAGGCCAGGAACAGGACGGTATCATCTGCATAACCGCAGATAGGCAACCGAAGACCCGACGGCAAACGGGAGAAGACGATCAACGGGCATCCCTTGATCGCCCGAAAAAACGGCTCCTGAAAGACGATATACAGGAGCATCGAAAGCGGACAACCCTGCCGCACCGAGCGACGCACAGGGAAAGAATCACTCAAAAACCCATTTACACAGACCCGACTACAACATTGAGCGTACAATATACGCACCCAACGAACAAACAAGGGCGGAAATCCCAGCCTCCCCAACACGCGAAACACAAAATCGAGCGACACACGGTCGAAAGCCTTCGACCAATCCAGACAAAGCATCGCTGCCGACAAGCGAGCGTCGGACACGTACAAGAGCACATCTCGAAACAATGCATTGCAATGCAACAAGGAACGACCCGGAACACCACAAAACTGCTCCACAGAGACAACAGACGCAACAACACTGCGACACCGACCAGCCAAGACCTTAGACAGGATCTTGTAGTCGACATTCAACAAAGTAATGGGCCGCCAGTTTGAGAATAACCGTAGATCGCCCGACTTCGGGAGAAGACGCACAATCCCAACGCACTGAGACATAGGCAGAAACACACTCCCGAAGACAAGACTGGAACCCACCTCCAGCAGAACATCCCCAACACATCCCAAAGGCGACATAGAACTCAATAGGAAGACCATCCGAACCCGCACCTTCCCGGAATGAAACGACCGCACCACCACAGCAGCTCCGCCAAGGAGACCTCTTTCACCAGACCAGCACACTCCGCAACCGACAACCCAGGAATGCACTGACCCAAGAAACTCCTCCGCAAGTGCGGCGTCCCCAGCCACCTCTGCATACAGCGCAGCCAACTCCTGCCGAACATAGAGCAACACCCCACCAGTGTCCGAAAACAACCGTCCCATCTGGCTGTTGCAAGGCCGTAAAAAGAACAGAGTCCCGCGCGGCCCGTACCTTACTTAAAGAAATGGAGAAATCCGTTCCCCGTCGACCCTCCTCACTTACACGAGCCCTCACACGCACACCCTCGCCCACTCACTCCGCAACCCGCATATATGCGCCTTGCAGTCCACAATCTTATCAAAACAATCAACACCAGCATCGTACCGTACATACAACCTCGACAGCTGTGCCTGCAACAACCGCAGCAACCCAAAGCGCCCAGCAGCCTTGCGCTTAGCAACCACGCGAAAAAAACAAACGACACTGCCTCTTTACACCACTCCAAGACAGAGAGAAACTCACAACGCTGGGCTCGAATCCCGACCCACCAACACCGAAACTGACGACAAACACGCGGAGAACGCAACAACCCACAGTTTAGCTTCCACCACCCCGCACCGACCCGCACCTGACTGGGTACCCCAACCGCGACCACCACCAAACTGTGGTCGGAGAATGCAACCGGGACAGTGCGAAAATCATACACCGTACATTCCCCACCATTGACATACACCCTATCGATGCACGAACGCACCCCACGTGCAGCACAAGTAAACGACAACCCTCCACCAAAGAGCACGGCAGCGTTACGGAAACCACATGAACGCACCACCTCCAGCAGCGCACCCGAGACATTCTGCGGACGGGCGCTACAACAATCCCGCGCACTCGTCACACAATTGAAGTCCCCTCCAAAAATCATGCCCCGCGGATCATGGCGCAAGAAAGGAGAAGCCCCACCCGAAAAAACTCCTCCCTCTCCCGACGACGCGCTGCACCCGAGGGGCGTACACCGTCAAAAACGGAATCACGACCCCCAAAAACTCCACCTGCACAAACAACACCCGCCATCCTCGTCCAACTCCGTGTGAAGCACGGAGAAGGAGGCCTTACGAGAGAATAACATAAGGGTCCCCCCGAAAGGCGTCCTCGGCGAGTTGAGCACCACATGATAATGCACGCTTAGACACTGCAACACAGACACATCATGCACATTATGCTCCTGTATGAGAGCCACATCCACACGTTGCTCCTGCAAAACATCCAACAGGCCCAACTGGACCCAAGAGCATTCAAACCCCGAACATTCAAGGATGCACAAACTACAGAGGGCGCCATTCGGGACAACCTCAGGACACCCCCAACCCGTCGCGACACACAGGCCGCACTTCATCCTGGACCCCAGGGCGATCACAATGAACACCGCCAGTCGCCGTACCCAGCCCCACGGACGAGCCCTCTGCGGATCCGCAGAGCCCCCACCAACCGGAACAAGGGCCGAAGACCCCCGACAGTTACTCTTAGACAACACGACCACCAGGTCCCGGTCACCGCGATGAGCCACCCACCCAGAGGTGCCACCATCAGGAGGCGCAGCTGCCGTCACTGGAGGCCACCACAGAAGAAACCTCCTCGATGTCCTCGCCCGCAACCTCCATCGCAACACCGCCCTCCGCCCACAACCGACGAGGCGATGTATCCTGAGCCGAACGACGGCGCTTCACATGAGGCTGCTGATCGTCGGTACAACGACCCCCAGCAAGGGGTGCTCCAGAAGAACCCGACGCGGGCGGGCCCAAAGCCGAAGCAGCACGGACACACACAGCAGCAACCTCCACAGCATGGGCCACAGCTTACCACCACGCCCGGAGACCGGAGCAGAAGGAGCAGGTCCAGAAAGCGGGAGAGCACACTCCAGCTCACAGGGGGCATCCACCACGGACGCCGAGGCAATCGCAGCTGACGAACCACTGGATAAGGCGACCTTCGTAGACGACGAGGGAGTCGACTCAGAGTCAGAGGGCAGGGAGGAGGACACACACCCCACCACCCCAGCATCCCCGGGCAGCAGACAATCTTCAGCAGGGGAAGCAGGCACCACACCAACAGCAGCAGCCGAGGACCGCACAGAAGCCTCCGGCCGCGGATGCACCTCCGCCACCACCGAACGAGGAACCCCCGAGGTAGGAGCTCCCGTTTCCACAGAGCACACTGGGAAGCAGACGTACTATGCCCCGACCAAACAGGGACCGAGGGAGCACTTGCTGAACCCGCCGCAGGAACCACCCCAGGCACCTCGCCAGGGCGAGAAAGCGATGAGGAAGCCCCCCGCGTCTCCAAAGGGGGGAAGTCACCCTCCAAGAAAACGGAGGAAGCCTCAGCCCGAGGAGCATCACAGCTCACTGCCACATTGCCCTCAGCACCACACCGGAAACAAGTGCGAGTCTGTCCCTGATAGAATACTCTGAGCGAGAGCCCACGATACAGAAGACGAGACGGTACCGGTGACGTAATCTTCATACCTAGCGTACGAATGCCCGTACGCAGCCCGCTCAGCCGACCTGTATGCAGATGGTTGAAACGATGAAACTGCACCTCTCCATATTTTCCAAACACAACCCGCAGCTCATCCTCAGAGAACGTCACCGGTACACCATGCACACTCACGTACTGCACGGCCCCCCAGGGATCCGAAACGGCCACAGACACAGCCGTGTCGGTGACTGGAACCGAGTGGCCGGCCCAACGCGCCACAAACTCCTTGTACAGCGAGCACCTGCAGAAGGTCATCGCCACTCGCGTAGGGGAAAGCTTTTCCAGCCCTATCAAATCCTGGACATCCGCTTGAAGCACATCGACGACAGCAACTTCCACAATCGCCCAGTCCACATCCCCTGAGAAGTCAAGGCACGCCGTGTCCACCCGCCGTACGCGGGACACACCACCAACCACCATACCACCAGCCGGCCTTCCGGCCAGCGGGCGCACCACACCACAATCCACACCCGCCTCCACTCAGCACCAGGCGACAACTGGCAGGTCAAACGAGCACGTCCTGGCCCACTGGCGGCCAGTGAGCGAATCACATTAAGTGACAAGTGAGTGTTTCACGGATGACTGTCTCTGTAACAGGTCTGCCTGTTGTTGTTTTATTATTGTTGTCATTATTGTTTGCCGCAGTCGTGACGAGCTGCTACTTGCGTCTGAAGTGGTCGCCCAATGTTTTAGTGTAGTTAATATTGAAACCGCGAGTGGTCTGTATCGGAAGTGCGTTTATTCCGGGGTGTCTAGTATTGACAGCGCCACTGCGGACTTTAACAGAACGTTAAACTATTATTGCCTTGTATTGCTAGTATTAACTTTTTATGAATAAATTGTTATTGTTGCAACTACAAGTGCCTTTCCGTTCACACATTTCCGTTCACCTAAGACCCTTGTCCCCATTTATTAACTCTGCCTTACTCCTTCCTGAAAGTGACACTTTGCCTTGCTCTGGATACTTGGACTCGAACCAATTTCATAGCCACACACCAAAAATAAATATTTCGTGCGAGAACCGAACCACACACACCAAAAAATAAATATCTGGTGCAAGAACCGAGAATTCTGACAATTGCCTTCAGCAGTTCCAGAAGCACACGACTAAGTGGATCAGGAGTGCCAAAGATTTGGGCTCTAGCCGCGGCTCTTCGCCTCTGTGCAGTCTTAAACTAATAAGCTGTCCTTACAGCATTTGTTGCTATTGCAGTTCTTTGTGACTGAGTTGACCTGTATTAATACATTTAACCATTCACCATAGGGGATTATCTCACAGTCTGGATAAATGGAAAAGAAAGAAAAGAGAAAGCACACGTACGTTTCTAATATGTTTTATTCCACAATGCTTGAGGGAATACAATATTGTTTGTTGTTCCATTATCTATGAAGATATAGAGATTATCTGGTTTGCCGACTCTAGAACTCCCGAACATCCCCCGTCCCCCTGCCCACCCCATATTGTCATTTATAAAGACTGGCATGAAATAAGTAAGCATACATTTTTCCCTTCAACTATACTTTTTTGGCAATCCCAATGTGTTAAAGAAATACATGTTTTAAAAAACCCTATTGCAGATGTATTGCGGCTCACAATAACATGTATTGTGAGATGTTATTGGTTCACAGTAACATGTATTGTGACCTCTATTGAGTTGATGGGATGAAAATACAGGAATCAGTCATGTGTGCTACTGTCAGTAGTTTGAAAATGCATGAATGAACATGCTCAAAGAAGAAGAGAGGTTGAAAAAGTGTTGTTATGCAGAATACGCAGTTTTTGTATAAATTAGTTTAAAGACGACAAATCTCTCAGAATATATCTAGCAGAAAAATGAATTAAAATGGCTCGAGTAAGATACATTACAGAAATATAGAGTGGGAGGAAATGGGAAGGAGTCCAGCATAAATGAGGGGGGTACAGAGAGAAAGAGACGAAAAGGGGAAGATAGGTAAATAAGGGATTAGATAGGAGAGATTACTCTTGAGTAATACTCAAAAGATTAATTAGAGCATAAATCTATCCCTAGAATGTATGCAGGTCTTATAGAATAACGTGTATTGCGACTAGAGCTACCTTTCCTACGTTTTTTAAGAGATATACAGTACTTTAATTATGAAAGCCATCTGGCAGTGTAATTAAATATATTTCTTTATTAAATGCTCTATAGTATTTATATAATATTTAATAAAATCAATAAAATAAGTGAATGTTATTCATAAAGTTTGAGAAACTTTATATAATAAATATAATAACAATGTATATCTGTTTATATTTTGAATATTACTTAAAATAAATATTTATTTTTTACGAGATCAATTCTTCATCCTTCATCTTCATCCATTCATCGAGGACGGGGATTAAGATGGTGCTGCATTGGAACGGATACTGATGTTAGCCCAGAACCTTTCGTGAATTTTTATTCAAGTTCAATTTTATCGAGGCAATGAACTATATCTCTAAAGGTTAGGATAGCTTAGGCTATTTCTTCCCCTCATCTATTTAGGGTTCCCTTAAGAGGGCTCACAAATTATGCAGTACCCAACTATTAACATAATAAAAATGGATGGAAAAAAGAATTGGGGATAGTTTTTCAGAGATACATGTAGCGCTCGGCGATTAGACTAATGTGAGGTGGTGGACCTAACGAATTATTCATCTCGCTTCAAAAGATGGTAAAAAATGAGAAATGCATGTTAAAGTATAATAAGATCTTTATGATCTAATGTTACAAATGCATGATGTCCTTCAAGAATGGATTTCACTGGCAAAGAAACAACTAACACAGATATTGGAGGAATACAATGCAGTAATTGTTTCCCCTCTGTCTTCTCAGACTCATACTTTGCCCCGGTTTAATAATTCTTTGAGAAGAAATATCGCCTTGAACACAGAATTCCAGCATTTTGACACTTCTTGCTTAATTCTTGCACACTCACTACAATGAAAGTTAACTATTTCTTCAAATTCTCTTTTTTGAACTTCCTTTAAAAGGCAGGAAGAAAACTTTACATATTAAAGCAACATCACCACATTATTTACAGATTTATTGGTCTCCACTACGTAACATAGAAAATACCTTCCTATGTTACAATTATTCGGTTTAATATTGAATGAATATATGCACAGATTCCAATGTATTATACTGCTAAGAACAAACTCTATAGTATTACATAGAATTTCAAGTGCAGGGTTTAATAGGTTTTTTGTCTTTACCCAACAAAAAATTGCTACAGGCTTCGATATAAGCCGCTATTAAATTCTAAGAAAGGTCTAACAACCAATATGTTTTTTACATTTATATAAAAAATTAACATTGTTTGGTGTTATTTTTCAATAATAAAAAAAATTATGCCCACCAAATTATTATATCAAACACTTATAATTATAAAATACTGAATTGCTTTTCATATTCATTAAAATTAAGTCTATATTTTTTATAACTACTCTTTTCATTGTATTTAGCCCTCTCGCTAACAGACCATTGCGCCACACGGGCAGTCTCTATTATAGGGTACAAATTTTATTTCTCAATGAAAATGTTTAATTTGGGGGCTGATTTCAATTTGGCAGAAATTCTGTTGTTGAATGTTTGATGGATGTATGGATGGCGCATACATCCAACTATTTTAACAAAAAAGTCTCCAGTGAAAATCGAATCTCACGTCTGTAACTACAGAAAACGAGAGTTGTTAGGGGGTGTGGGGTATTCTACTATTAAATCCCGACTGCAATGCATGCAAAGTCACCAATGTGCATATGGCAGGCACTTCACAAAGCTGCCGGAATTCAGCAGAGAAAATACGAGAGCAACCGTACAGGGCCTGTGAGCAAGGCCGAGTTAGAGCCCTTAAGGGTGTCTTCTCAGACTAACCTCACCTGGTCCTGATCCACGTTGGTCGTTGGAATCTCCTGAATACTTTAACACTTTAAGGGACTCTTAGGGTCCTCATCACATTTATAGTTTAGTGAATGATAGGCAACTCGGTGTTGAAGACACCTGGAGCTGAAGGCCCCAGAATAATGGCAGTATTCAGAAGTGATTCAACAGAAACACCGCATCGTATTTACCAGTAGTTTATTTACAAACTTAATCACTAATACATTGGGTGCTTGATTTACTTTAGATTGGCGTCTGCAAGGCTATTTTTCGCATTTTTGCACTCTTGACGTCTAACTAATCGATTATGATCCACTCGTGGAGAAATACCTAGCTTAACACAGCCAATCAATAACACGGCAAATCTAATTGTCAGTTGCAAGGGTCACAGGAGTTCCAACAGGATACTTGGGTAATGTTCATGCACAATAAACCAACAATGACACTGTCAATGGGACAGGCAATAATCTTGCACAATAATTATGTCACACAATAACTAAATGTGTGGTGTATGTGAAGCTCACATTCACAGACGAGTGTAATGTTGTGATATCTCACAGATAACCAAGCATACACCGTCAGGTGTTATGGTCTCCACCTATACCTGTGTCAGGTGTTGAGAAGGTGAGAACTCTTCTTCTTCTTCTTGAGAATAGGTGCAGTTTGCATGAAGGGGTAACCCTCCCGATGACTGCACCAGGACAGATGTAAGGAGATGCGTTGATGGTGAGGAGGAGAAGAAAGTCAAAAGCGGTAGATGTGATGGGCCGTAGAGAAAGGAGTGGCGACGAAAACAGAGGCGAACGTTAGAGGGAGACTCCCCGCACCGGGGGGCGGGGAGGCGTGGTCACGGCGGCAGCTGATCCATGCACGACGTAGCTGTGTGCGCAACATGGGAACTAATACTTCTCCGGAAACTTGCGTATCGGAAAGCGCAAGCAGTACGCTTCCCAAATCACCCACAGGTCGGCGGGCAGCCGGCCATCAGGCAGTACCCTCGGCTGAGACATCCTATCCGGCACCCTATAAACAAACACCTTCTTAGACGATACCCAGATAGTGGACGAGCACCATGGGATCGGAAGCACCCGGGCATCCCAATAAGGGCCCAACTCCGGACCCTCACAGAGCACGACCCCAGCAGACGGGACTAGGCAACCACCAGACTGGGGCAATGAAGGAGGGGGAACAGCAGGGGATGCAGGCGCGGAAACGACCCCACCACAGAGCACAGGAGCCGAGGCCCCCGGCGCACATCTTTCCGCAACATCACGACGAGGTCCCGATCATCAGGGACAACCCCCCCACTGCGGGGATCCAACAGCAGGTGACACAGGAAAGGGGACACAGGTAGCAACTTCGGAGCCCCGCACAGCACCATCATCCACGGCGGGGGACGCCAGCTGAGCACCATACTCCCCCACCTCCTCCCAAGACACACCACGAAGGGGAGACACACTCCGAGCCCGCCGCGAACGCTTCGAGACAGGTCGCACCACACCACACCCAGCAGGCCCCTCTGCAGGCACGGCCACCATCGTTACATCCACACGGGCCACACCCGCACCGTCCGAAGAGTCCACAGAGGGCACATCACCCACACTGTCCACATCAACCAGGGAAACAGCCGCAGAACACCGACGTGCACGCTTCTGCAAAGGAATGGAAAGAGCAGAACTACAGTCGTTAACACACACAGGCACGGCAGGCACCTCACCTTGCCGAAGCACCCCCTCCAAAACAGCAGAACCCGCGTCCCCGGGAGCTGTTACCACATCCACAGGCGGGGGCGGGACATGAACCTTCACCGGGACATCCTGCACTACACGCAGCGCAGGCGACGCCCCGTCACCCTCACACACCGGCTCAACAACCCCAGGGGCCACAGCAGTCACATGACATGTCGCACGGGCCAGAGAACTCACCCCAACAGGCGGAGCAGCAGACAGGCAGTCAGGCGCCTCAGGCACAGCACCCACACCGTCTGAACGCAACAGGGTCGGAAAATCCTCCGCACGAAGAACATGCACCCGACCAGTTGCTCCCACGTCGCACGCTGCAGCCAGATGACCCTCGTGACCACACCGATAACAGGTGCGCGGTTGACCCCGGTACTGGCAGCGGAGCGTGTAACCCAACACGGACATCGACGACGGTACACTACACTTCAGCGACATTGTCAGGGTGCGGGAGCCGTCAAGCATACCAACACCGTGCCCGGCAACGACCTTATTCCATCGAACACTTAACACAGCCCCAAACCGTTCGAAACAGGAGGTTAAAAAGTCGTCCTGAAATTCGAAGGGGGCACCATGCACCGTCACAGACGTCAAGGTGACACTGAGATTCACTACCTTAACGGAGCCAGCAGTATCAGGGAGAGGGTAAACACGCCCCTCACACCGCTCAAGAAACGCCTGAAAGGCAGCCTGGAAGCGGAACTTGACCACAGCACGGTGGTCCCGAAGCAGCTGGATGCCCACCAGGTCCGACAGCTCCACATGCAGCACGTCCACCAGGGCGACACCAACCAATGGATGGTCCACCGGCACCGTAAACGCCAGACCAGCTGACAGCGTCCTCGTCATTGGAGGGCGAGACGTCCCCATGGCTAAGCAAACGTCACCCTATCAGTGGCAAACCACCACCAGCAGGGCAAACAAGCGATCAACCAACGTAATCACTAGCCAGAAGCGGAGAGACCTCAGAACGTCCGACCTGGCCGGCGGTCACCACGCAACTCCTCGGTGAGAACTCTGGTTGACCACTCAGATCAACACAGAAAACACACTTTAAGAAATCAAGATCTTGTACTTACAGGTAGGCTACCTCTCCCATTCAATCATGTTCATTCGTGCAAGACTTCGTAGGTGGCCTGACAGCTGGTTTCGCTCGTTACGACTTGAGAACACTAATTACAGGCTTTCCCGACTTTTACCGTACTTGACACGGCGGGGTACTGACAGGAGTGCGTGCTGTAAGTCTATAACAGACACGGCGGAGTACTAGCAGGAGGGGGTGCTGTGTGTCTATAATAGACATGGTAGGGTACTTGCAGAAAGGCGTGCTGTATGTCTATAACAGACACGGCAAAGTTTTGCCGTGTCTGTTATTGACATACAGCACTAATTTTGCTTCCCATGTTTCTTCCCCCACATTGGTGACTTCGGAAATTTCAGTCAATCTCCATGAATTAGGTCCCCATGACTAGAAATTTAGTACTCTGTACACACATTCTGTGTGCATGTTTTTGTTGTTGTCAGCATATTGCAGCCTGGGTCTTCTGTTGTTTGGTGGGGGTGATGTAAATTATCAGGACCATTATTCTTTTTCCATCTGCTATCAGGGTCCCAGTGATGAGGCTGTATATAGATTTGCATTCTGATTCTCTAGTTCTTCAAACTTCTACTCCCATTTTACCAGGAATGCATCTCCTCCTCCTTGTCTTGTTTTTATTTTCCTATTACTTGTAATCCCCCTGAAAAAATTGCATCCGAAATCATAATGTTATTTTCGTGCCCCTTTATTCTATGGATATTCATTGTAATCATTTCCTTTGTTTCCACGTTTTCAATCACAAAGAGTTTGGGTTTCCACGTGTGTGTGTGTGTGTGTGTGTATGTGTGTGTGTGTGTACTCTCCTAATTAGCTGAACTCACGTAGTAGTGCTTGCGAGGGTTATGCTTTGGCTCTTTGGTCTTGCATCTCAAGTATCAATCAATTAAATGTTTCGGAGTATCAGGAAGAAACTTGCCTAAATCCCTTGGGACCGGCAGTGATATGATAGTTTAGTCAAGTAAGTAAGTAATTACCAAAAGAAGGCAACAAACCGGGAAGGCTATGTAGCACTGTAACACTGGGATGGGGGGGGGGGGGTATTCGTTCTTTCTCCCCCCTTTCTGTGACTGTATTCCAACTTAACCCTCTATACCAAGGGACCCCAAAACTTTCACTTGAGCCGACCCCACGCCACGTGGTCTCAAGACGATTGACCGACTTAAGATTCTTCAACCTTATGACGTGGAAACCGACTTCTAGCAAAACCCTAGGATCGCCTTGCGCTGCCACCACCAGACCAGTAACACTGAGCAATGACCGAGGTCTGAATCGATCATGCTAAGCAATAACTTTGCGGCTTGATCCCCAATTATTTGGAATAGGAGGGAAGAATCTACGTTAAGTGTGGGAAGTATTAACAAACAAAGGGGTAACCGAACTCTTAATCTTTGTTAGGCTTTGCGGCCCAACGAAAACTCGGCCTCGTGGGGACCACGTGACAAGGACACGAGACAATGGAAACATGAAATGGAAATAATAAAAATGCAAATTACTAACTAATTAATTTATCAAAAATCTAAAACAAAATATAAATAAAAGCACTCCCTATCATTAACACTCCCTGACTTAAGGCATGAGATGAACTAACTTCCTATACCAAACTATAGCAACTATACCTCTTATGGCGACCACCTTGGTGGAATGCTGATCTTGGGGAGAGGTGGAGATGGGTATCTCTCCCAGTTGATGACTGGTCCACACTGTCTTCCTGCCTGTCTAGTCCTACCCAGACCAGAGCATCGTATACTTCCGCCTAGTCTAAGTTACTAGCAAGGCTTAAGTTTAACAACTAACTTCTGTTGCACTGAATGATCCAGATTGGTTGAATTCTTTTAACTGAAGTTAATTACACAAGCATCTTAGGGAAGAGCTATTCCCAATTACAAAATGGCTACTTGACCTTTGAGAAATAGTGGACATGGAAACTCTGATGACCTGTGACCGCTGAGGTCACCCAAATTGTTCCGCGCCGAGGTCTAGTCCCGGCTCGTGACGTCACTGATGGTTACTTACTCATTATCCTAATAATTTGAATACTCTCGATATTATAACCAGTAATATTATACAATTTGAATGAAGACTGATTTCTCTAAATTACTGAATACTATAGAATGATTCATTATACGAAACTTGTGAACAAAGGCGCCAGTTATCTTCACCGCCAATCCTCAGGGGATGCAACCTTGCTGGGTCAGGTCCCTACACGTGGTTTCTAGAACCTTCTGGATCTTATCTACAACAGCTAGTTTGTTACAACCCCCCCCCCCCCCCCCGCACAAGCAACTTAGTAAACCTTGTTAATTTGTTCAAAATAACGAGGTTTAATATCCAAATCCACAATAAACTCAACTCATGCCTGAAACAAAAGCTAACCTAACTAAGAAAATTTGACAATCATTAGATTGTCCAATAACATCATAATAAACATGTTCAAATTCATAAATGTCTCAGCTGTCAACTGACAGCAATCCTCCAACATCAGGAAACATACATTCTACCCTTACTGACATAGCTAAATAATATGTCCCTACTCTAACAGCAAAGACTAGCTATTAAACTCTCTTGGCTCTTCACTAGCTAAGCTCATGTGTCCTCTAGAGCCGGACATACCGTGCTCCGCCATAAAACATAAAAACCGTGTTTTTATGTTTACTACAATCCAACGCTTGGTGAATTCTGCTTCACAATGATAGGAAGTTATCTTCCGGCGAAACTCTTCAGTAATGCTACTTGCTTTCCAGTTTCTTGACCTCTCCTCCAACACTGCTGGAATGGCTGCAGTCTTGATGACGCAGCAGGTGGGTAGTTGTGATCTCGAGACAGCTACCCCGGCGTTGTATGGCACCTCCGGTGACTGTTATATGTGGACAGCTCGCTGGCCCTGACAACCTCGTGTAGTGACGTGAGGGCGTCGGCCGGGTGACACTTGGATAGTCACTCATCCCCAAAGTAACTGATGTATGGGTTACTGGGTCTGGTGGGGGGAGGGCTTTGTGTAACGTGCCTCCCCCCTCGGTCTTTACAGACAAGGGTTCACGTGTGGCTGGAACAACTGGGTCGGTGTATCAATCAGACCCGGGAACAGACAGACACAACACAGCGGAAGCATAGATATACTCTGGGTTTGGTGGAGGTGGAACCCCCAGAGCACGGTAAAAGCTGCTACCCGAGTCAAGTATAGTAATAGTTCACCTCATTGCCTCTACAGGAAAATCTAATGAATACTAATTACACTAACCAAGGAAGTTACTTTACTGTACAGCGCGAGATCTCGTCACCATAGGGTGGCGAGACTGCACCTGACTACTGATGAGCGATGACAGAGAGTCATCCTTATCCCCTTACTCGTCGGTGAAACCATGAGTCAGCACTGCTGAGTCAGGAACTAGACCCGCTGAAGGCAGTTCTAATTCCTCTCTAGCATGATATTGTTTCAATTTATTTACATGAATTGTCCTTTCCACCTGGTCCTCGAATACTCCTTTTATAACAAGATTAACCGGCCCCGCCCTTTTAACTACTCCCATATGGTCCTCGCCACCTTGGAGCTAGTTTCCTACTCTGATTGGCGGGCGCAGCCTCATTCACTCTCAATACGAGGCTTCCTTCCTTCAACTCAAGAGGGCGCACTGTCTTGTCATAAAAATGAGCATACAGAGTCCGTGCCTTCTTGGACGCTTCAGCTGCAATATTCCATGCATTTCTCATTTTTCCAAGGACCTCTGAAGGATACTCCTCCCCATATGCAACGTTATGCCTGTTAAGCAGACCTGAAGGGAAATTGCATGAATTACCAGTAAACAAATGAAGGGGTTGGGTGTTAATCGATTGGTGGATGGCAGTGTTCAAGGCTAATTGAACATAGGGTAGGTGTTCATCCCAAGAGTTTGAATCATGTTCAGCAAGGATTGCAAGCATATCCTTGACTATGCAGGATAATCAGAGGGCGCTAAATATCACCAAGGATGCCAATACGAGAACAGAAACGCATAAGGTGAACGATATCAAAAGTATCCGAGTCTCCAAGAATACTATCGAGGCACAAGCAACCGCATGGGCCAGTCAGAAAAATGACACGCTCATCCCAGATGTCAGGACATTCAACAAGGATATGCATGACCGTAAGAGGGACAATGCAATTAGGACAATAAGGAGCAGGGTGGCACTCCATCAACTAACCATGAGTTAAGTAAGTATGACTAATACACAACCTCTCCAGAGCCATTTCCCATCGCCAGTTATGGTGGTAGAAGGATGGCCACGAGGACAAACAACTCTTAAGAGAATGCAGTTTGTTACCAGTAACAGACGACCAATAAGCCTGCCAACGGGTAAGGATGGAGGAATGGATAACCGGGTAAAAGTCAGAATAAGGAATACCTTTACGAGAGATGGGACTAGAGCGAACAGCCTCTCTGGCGGCAGCATCCGCATGCACATTAAAAAAGACACCAATATGGCTGCGAACCCAAGAAAACTCAACCAACTTAAATTTACTGTGAAAAAGAAACAGCCAATGCTGGATCTCGACAACCACTTGATGAACCGGATTAAAGGACCCGAGAGCCATGAGGGCACTACGAGAGTCGACAATAACTACAAAGGAAGATTGACAACAAGAAAGCAGGAGACGACGAGCATAGAGAATATCATAAAGTTCCGCTGTGAAGATGCTAGTCTCCGGAGGTAAGCGACACATATAAGTGCAATTACGAAAAACAACAGAGTAGCCAACACCGTCTGCAGATTTAGACCCACCGGTGAAGACGGAAACGGAGCTGGAGTGAGAAGAAAAGTGCTCAAGGAAAAGGCGTTTGAGAACCGAAGGAGGTGTGAAAGCTTTAGTGATTCGGGTTAAGGACGTACAAACCTGCGAAAGGGGAACTCTCTACTGGGGCAAAGAAGATACGAACTGAAAGAGAATCCTGTAAGCGAGATAACCGGACAGAAAGAGGGAGGTGGTGAAGAGGAACAGGAACTGCAGGAGGGGTAAAAGTTAAAGCACAACAGAGGCGAGAGGAAGGATGTTGCAAGGACCTCGCAAGATAGTGAAGACAGTAGCGATCACGGCGGTCCTGGAGAGATAGGAAGTCAGTGTCAACATACAAGCTGAGGACGGGAATCGAACGAAAGGCACCAGAACAGAGGCGCAACCCAGTATGGTGCAAAGCATCGAGACAGCGAAGAGTAGAAGGAGAAGTAGACGAGTAAACAGGGCAACCATAATCGAGCTTAGCCAGGACGAGAGAGGAATGTAAAATGAGTAGAGTGCGTCTATCCGCTCCCCACGAAGAATGGGACAATACTCGAAGGAGGGTAAGGGCCTTAGAGCATTCAACACGGAGGTACGAGATATGGGGCGGCCAAAACAAACGAGTGTCAAAAATCAACCCCAAAAGCTTAGCAGAATCCTTGTTCACAATGGGGTGATCATAAAGCGACAAAGAAGGACGAAAACGGCACGCTTCTGAGTAAAAGTCATCACACAAGTCTTAGATGTAGAGAACTTGAAGCCATGATCGGTGGCCCAAGACGACACGGCATCAATCGCAAGTTGAAGCCGGCGTTGAAGGAGAGGCGAATCATCACCCTGACAGTAAAGGGTAAGATCGTCGACATAAAGAGTGGAGAAGATGCCTGAAGGAAGAGAGAAAAGAAGACTATTGAGGGCATCCACAAAGAGAGTAGTGCTTAGAACACTACCCTGGGGCATACCTTCGTATTGCTGAAAAGAGGCAGAGAGAGCGGTACCAAGCCTCACCCGAAAGGAACGACGAGAGAGAAGATGCAGAGAAAGAGAGGGAGATGACCACGAAGGTCAAAAGAATGAAGCTGGGATAGAATATGATATCGCCAAGTGGTGTCGTAAGCCTTTTCCAGGTCAAAAAGGACAGCAACAACGGAGGTCTTCGCAGCAAAAGCAGTACGAATATAGACCTCCAAGTTCACCAGGACATCTGTTGTGCTGCAACACTTGCGGAAACCAAATTAAGAAGGGAAGAGGTGGTGGTGGTGTTCTAAGAACCACATCAGACGAACGTTAACCATACGTTCAAAGAGTTTGCAGACACAACTTGCAAGGGCAATAGGGCGAAAGTCCTTAGGGGATGTTCCCAGAGACCCTGATTTGCAAACAGGGAGGGCAATAGCATCGAGCCAATCCTCAGGGACTGACGATGACTCCCAGATCTGATTATACAGACTAAGTAAATACTGAGACGTGCATGGAGGGAAATGGCGAAGCATCTAATAATGTATACCATCGGAGCCCGCTGCCGTAGAACCGCAGAAGGCCAGGGCAGACCGAAGTTCAGAGAGAGAGAAGAGATCGTTATAGGGAAGGCAAAGATGAGTATAGCAATCCAAAGGACAAGATTCAAGGACAGGTTTACGAAGAAGGAAAGACAGGGGAAGAAAACGAGAGCTAAGAGAAGAAAAGTGGGAACCCAGTTCGGTAGCGACCTGCAACGGGTCCGCCACAAAAGTACCACGGAGGTGAAGGACAGGTGAGACATCGGGAACGAACATACCCGCTTTCTTGCGGATACGATCTGGAAGATCTACTGCCACAGATCTGGAAGATCTGCGGCAGATGAGTGTCGGACGTAATGGTGGAGACATAAGACGCCCAACATTCACGCTTAGCCGTACAGATGGCCCTACGAACCACTACACTCATCTTCCGAAATAAAAGAAAAGAATCGGCCGTCTGCCGGCGGCGGTGTGTCTTCCAGGATGCATGCTTACAGCGGACAGCCCGAGCACAGCTTGTATTCCACCAGGGAACGCACTTCCGTGGGCCCCGAGAGGAAGAGCGAGGAACAGAGCGGAGGGAAGCGTCGAAGACTGTGTCATGAAAAAGGAGGAGAGAGCGAGGGAGAGGCAGAAGGGAGAGGTAAGAGAGAGCAGCACTGAGGGTAAATAGGTCCCAGTCTCCCTTAGCAAACTGCCACCTAGGGAAGGAGAGGGAAGGCTGAAAAGAGAAAAAGGTAACAAGGATGGGGAAATGGTCACTGCCATGGAGGTCATCAAGAACCTGCCACGTGAAATCTAAGTCAAGAGAAGACGAGAAAAGAGAAAGATCAAGACAGGAAAGGGTGCGAGTCCGAGAGTCCAAATCGTGGGCTCACCAGAATTCAGAAGAGAAAGAGAAGAGAGGAACGGCTCAAGAAGGCGACCCTGGGTGTTCGTCAGAATATCACCCCAAAGGGAATGACGACAATTAAAATCACCTAGCAGGAGCACAGGCTAGGGTGAGGAGTCCAGTAGGTGTTTCAGATCGGGAAGAGAAAGCGGGACACTCGGGGGGAGATAAATGGAACAAACGGTGTACCAATTCCTCACAAAGATACGAGGAGCAGAACAATGGAGAGGCGAAGGAAAAAGTAAGGGGACAAAGGGAACTTCAGAGCGAATCAAGAGAGCAAAAGAGTTAGGAGCCCCAGCAACAGCTGGTGAGGTGGAGAGAAAGGAATAGCCATAAAAGCGACCAGGACGAGCACCAAGCATAGGCTCCTGGAGACAGACACAAAGCGAAATCCGCGAAATCAGAAGCTTTTGTTCGAGGAAATTGGCGTAAAACCACGAACGGTACTTTGAAGAATAGACATCGACGAGAAGAGGAGGGACAGCAACAGAGAACAACGAAGAAAAAAGGCGAAATGGGAACACAGCACGTTAAAGAAGCGCAGGGTCAGGATCAGGGTCAGCAAAGTCAGGGTTAGGGGGCATAGGTAAACTGAGTAAAGAAGGAGGAAAGGTAGCTAGAGGACCGACCAGGGGCGGACGAGGAGGGTCCGGAGGAGGAAGAGGGGGGATAACCGAGGATCAAGGACACAGCAGGAGGGACAGAAACAAGGGGATGCACTTCACCAAGGGCACCACCCGAGAGGGAAGCAGGGGCCTAAGTAAAAATCCAAAGTCAACAATATTTGACTCACACTTTAAATACTTCCTTTAAGTCCACAGACGTTCACTCTGGGTCGTAACTAACAATGATGCCTTTTGCTGAAATGATAGAATGGTGAGTGAATGGCATGCTGATTGAATGCCATTGTGAATAGATGAGATGGTCAGTGGAGGGGATGGTTAATATATAGGATGGGTGAATGGATGATATGGTGAATGGTTGACATGATGAATGGATGGAATGGTGAATGGATATAATTTTAAATGGATCGGATGGTGAATGGAGGGGATGGTGAATAATGAGGATTGGGAATGGACGAGATGGTGAATAGGTGGGGTAATGGATTGATGAAATGGTGAATGTATAGAATTGTGAATGGAATGAGTAGTGAATGGATAGAATTGTAAATGGATGGGATAATGAATGGAGGGGATAGTGAACGGATGGCATGGGGGGATGGATGAGATGGGGAATGAATGGGATGGTGAATGGAGTGCATGGTGAATGGATAGCATGGTGACTGGATGAGACTGTTAATAGATGGGAGGGTTAATGAATGTTTTGGTGAACAAATCCGTTGGTGAATATATGAGTTGATGGCTGGATGGGTTGGTGAATGGATGTGTAAATTGTTGGATCTATGCATTGAAGAATGGATTGATTGGTTGAAAGATATGTTTTTAATGGATTGGATGGTTAATTGATTGATATGTTTGTCAAGAAATACGTTGGTGAAATTATATTTTGGTGAATGGATGCAATTGTGAATGGTTGGGTTGAAGGATGTATGATTGTGCATTTGTGGGAAATAGAAGTTAATTAATGGATGGTTTGCGAGATAGATAGGTTGTTGGATGGATGGACTTAATGAATGCTTTTGTGAATGAATAGGTTGGTGAAGGGAAATGTTGGTGAAATTATGTTTTGGTGCATGGATGCGATGGTGAATGACGGGTTGGAGGATGTATGGGATGGTGAATGGAGGATTTGAAGGCTGGATGGATGTTGTTGTTTGATGCATTAGTTGGTGAATGGATCAGTAGGTGAATGGATGGATTCTTAGATGGATAGGTTTTTAATTTGTTGGGTTTGTCAATGAATGGTTTGGAAAATCATTGTGGATGATTGGTGGATAGTTATGTTGTTAAATGTATATAATGGTAGATGGATGGTGTTACGGCCTGCATGAGCCAGTAATCTGGTTATTTCTGCTTAATGGGCCTTAGAGCCTCTTCTTCTATGATCCCACCCCAAGTCAATGGTCCGTTATCAAGAATTGGCGGTAGCAAGTAATTGTGCAAGGAATAAAGGGGGGTAAACAAGATGCAATAACCCGTTCACCAATATATCATCTATCGAAGTATAACTACACTTATGTACACTGTGTTGCTTTCACCCAGGACACTCAATATATCTGCAGTGTTCTTTAAGTCCGGGCGAGTTCACTATTTTCAAGAACACATCGTCTACGCTCAATGGTAATCACCATCGAGTTCACCTTCCTTAACATAGGCCAGACCTTCACCGTATCATCACGATATCCCAATACCTCACATCTGCTCTCCAGAAACACACTGGCAGAGGGCTTCAGCAACACGTTGACAGGGGTCACTGATAATACGTCCAGGGGTCACCACTAATACCCCGGCTATACGCTAGGAGTACTTCTTAGCAGATGGCCAATACTGTCGTCTTGTAACTCCTCTTGGCCCAATCCCGGGTACGTCGTTCCACACAGTCACTGCATAAGTACAACAGCTAACACACTGTCTACTACCGACGGCGTCCACTTGTTCTCTCACAGGAGCAAGTCAGGAGTTCGGGACAGCCCAAGGTGAACTGTTTTCCACAGTGCAATAGACCCTCCATGTCACCACAGTGCACATAATAGTTATTTGCCAGGCAGAAAGTGCACAAGGAAAACATAAGATGTTCACCTTTCACCGGGAAACTGTGAAATGTAATCGGATGCACAATCCAGATATCGTTGATATAGTTACTTCACTCACCAGAGGTCATTATCATCGACCTCACCTCCTAACTGAGGAATGAAACAGGAGCCTTTCGCAGACGCCACACCTCACCCACCATATGACGTTGTCGTCGTCTCACTTAATGCCTTGGAGTTGGAGTGCAGGTCCATAGATTGCGTTGATATCGCCACTTCTCACTCCACAGAAAGCGTTGATATTGTAATCGATGGGATGGTGAAAGGATGGGTAGTTAAATGGATGGGTTATTGAATGGATCGGTTAGAGATTTGATGGGCTGGTGAATGATTTGGTTGGTGGTTTACTGGGCTGGTGAATGGATGGATTGTTGAATTGATGTGTTGGCAGATGTTTTTGTAACTGAATGGTTGATGAATGGAAGATGGGTTGGTGTGTGAATGGTTTTGTGTATGGATGTGACGGTGAGTAGATGGGCAAGTACATGGATGGGTTGTTAAATAGATCGGTTGCAGATTGAATAGGCTGGTGAATGTATTGGTTGTGGATGCATGCGATTGTGAAACTATGATTAGTTGAACTGATGGGTTGGGGAATTAATTGTAGGGTAAATTGATGGGATGGTGAACTGATGAGTTGGTGAAATAATGGAATGGTGAATTCATGGTTGGTGAACTGATAGGTTGGTGAATTGCTGGGTTGTTGAATTAATGGGATGATGATTTGATGTGTTGGTGATTTGGTGGGTTGGTGTTTGTAGGGTTTTGTGACTGAAAGGATTGGTGAAAGAATGGTGTTTGAATGAATGTGTCGGTAAATAGATGGGAAAGTAGATGGATGGGTTGGTGAATAGATGTGTTGGCGAATGGGTGGGTTGGTGTAAAGATTTCTTTTTTGAATGGTTGGGATGGTGAATATATGGGTTAGTGGATGGATGGGTTGGTGAATGGAGGAGATGGTAAATGGATGGCATTTTGAATGCATGGCAAAGTGAATGGATGCGAAGTTAGATGGATAGGATGGTGGACGGAGATGGTGATTCGATTGGATTATGAATGACTAGATTAGTGAATGGATATTTCCATGAATACATGAGTTAGTGGATGGATGGATTGGTGGATAGTATATTTGGTAAATAGTTGAGTTTGTTCATTGACCGAATGGATTGATGGATGAAAAAGTTGGTATATGTAAGAGATGGAAAATGTAGGGCGTTGGTACATTGATGGGTTGATGAATGGATGTGTTGGTGAATGGATTAGGATGTAAATTGATGAGTTTATGCAAGGATGAGATGGTGAATGGATGAGGTATTGAATGGAAGGGTTGATGGATGGACATAATGGTTTATGGATGGGTTGTTGAATGAATGGGTCGGTGAATGGATGAGCTGGTGAATAGTTGAATGAGTTGCTGCATGAATTAGGTTGTCAATGGAAGGTTAATGGATGTATTAGTTGATAAATGGATGGGTTGATGAATGTGTGGGTTGGTAAATGGATGGTTTAGTGAATGAACAGTTTGTTGAAAGGATTGGATGGTGGAAGTATATGTTGTTGAAGGGATGGGTTTGTGGATGAATAAGTTGTTGAGAATGAATTTGAATGAGCTGGAGAATGTATATGATGAAGGATGAATGGGTTGGTGAGTGGTTGCATTGTTGAATTGATGGGTCTGCGAATTGACGGAAATGATGTAATTAGAGCTGATGATACAATACGGACAATAACTGTCAACAGTGTGTTTCATGTGTCACCAGCTCCAGTGGGCAGTCACCAGTGTTCTTAGTGTGTCACCAGCTCCAGTGGTCGGTCACCAGTGTTCTTAGTGTGTCACCAGCTCCAGTGGACGGTCACCAGTGTTCTTAGTGTGTCACCAGCTCCAGTGGGCAGTCACCAGTGTTCTTAGTGTGTCACCAGCTCCAGTGGACGGTCATCAGTGTTCTTAGTGTGTCACCAGCTCCAGTGGGCAGTCACCAGTGTTCTTAGTGTGTCACCAGCTCCAGTGGACGGTCACCAGTGTTCTTAGTGTGTCACCAGCTCCAGTGGACGGTCATCAGTGTTCTTAGTGTGTCACCAGCTCCAGTGGACGGTCACCAGTGTTCTTAGTATGTCACCAGCTCCAGTGGGCGGTCACCAGTGTGCTTCATGTGTCACCAGCTCCAGTGGGCGGTCACCAGTGTTCTTAGTGTGTCACCAGCTCCAGTGGGCGGTCACCAGTTTATTATGTGCACCAACTTGGCTTCTCTCTGACATCAAAACTATAAGATCTCGTTACTGTTCTGCAACATCCAGCTGGCCATTGTCAGCAAGGAGGAGGCAACATCCAGCTGGTCATTGTCAGCAAAGAGGAGGCAACATCCAGCTGGCCATTGTCAGCAAGGAGGAGGCAACATCCAGCTGGCCATTGTCAGCAAGGAGGAGGCAACATCCAGCTGGTCATTGTCAGCAAAGAGGAGGCAACATCCAGCTGGCCATTGTCAGCAAGGAGGAGGCAACATCCAGCTGGCCATTGTCAGCAAGGAGGAGGCAACATCCAGCTGGTCATTGTCAGCAAGGAGTAGGCAACATCCAGCTGGTCATTGTCAGCAAGGAGGAGGCAACATCCAGCTGGCCATTGTTTGCAAGGAGGAGGCAACATCCAGCTGGCCATTGTCAGCAAGGAGGAGGCAACATCCAGCTGGCCATTGTCAGCAAGGAGGAGGCAACATCCAGCTGGCCATTGTCAGCAAGGAGGAGGCAACATCCAGCTGGCCATTGTCAGCAAGGAGGAGGCAACATCCAGCTGGCCATTGTTAGCAAGGAGGAGGCAACATCCAGCTGGCCATTGTCAGCAAGGAGGAGGCAACATCCAGCTGGCCATTGTCAGCAAGGAGGAGGCAACATCCAGCTGGCCATTGTCAGCAAGGAGGAGGCAACATCCAGCTGGCCATTGTCAGCAAGGACGAGGCAACATCCAGCTGGCCATTGTCAGCAAGGAGGAGGCAACATCCAGCTGGCCATTGTCAGCAAGGAGGAGGCAACATCCAGCTGGCCATTGTCAGCAAGGAGGAGGCAACATCCAGCTGGCCATTGTCAGCAAGGAGGAGGCAACATCCAGCTGGCCATTGTCAGCAAGGAGGAGGCAACATCCAGCTGGCCATTGTCAGCAAGGAGGAGGCAACATCCAGCTGGCCATTGTCAGCAAGGAGGAGGCAACATTCAGCTGGCCATTGTCAGCAAGGAGGAGGCAACATCCAGCTGGCCATTGTCAGCAAGGAGGAGGCAACATCCAGCTGGCCATTGTCAGCAAGAAGAAGGCAACATCCAGCTGGCCATTGTCAGCAAGGAGGAGGCAACATCCAGCTGGCTATTGTCAGCAAGGAGGAGGCAACATCCAGCTGGCCATTGTCAGCAAGAAGGAGGCAACATCCAGCTGGCCATTGTCAGCAAGGAGGAGGCAACATCCAGCTGGCCATTGTCAGCAAGGAGGAGGCAACATCCAGCTGGCCATTGTCAGCAAGAAGGAGGCATCATCCAGCTGACCATTGTCAGCAAGGAGGAGGCAACATCCAGCTGGCCATTGTCAGCAAGAAGGAGGCAGGTTCCTGGGAGCTCATTACAGTAAAACATAGAAACATATAAATAAAAGAATCTGCAGAAGGTCTGTTGGTCTGAGAGGCAGCTCTTGTTTATACCTAACTAAAGTAATTTATATATACAAGTCTATTCTTCATTTGAAACATTTTGTGTCAGAAATCAATAATCCAGTTCACACACCAGTTGTTAACCAAGTCTATGGTGAATTTAGGGGTTATCCAATTAATATCATGGTGTTCGTTAATGAGGACAGTTGAATGGATGGAAAAGTTTCCAGACTATTGATGGTGCGGCGCATTATGCCCAGTATCAGGGAAGGGCTCCAGTGTGTCCGTCTGTAGTTAGGCATCTGGAGGAGACTATGGCTTCTTATTTATACAGTTACACATCAAGGCTCACACGGAGTCGTATATTGTCTACATAAGTGACCAGAGACATGGCTCACCTTAACAGTGACCGGAGACATGGCTCATCTTAACAGTGACAAAAGACATGGCTCACCTTAACAGTGACCAGAGACATGGCTCACCTTAACAGTAACCAGAGTCTTGGCTTACCTTAACAGTGAGGAAATTTGGTGTCGGCGTAAGTGTGATATACGGGTCGTTGGTGTGCTTGTAGAAGACATAGTAGAGGAAGGCAATCATGGAAGCTCTTCAGTTCTCTGTAGGTAATGAACCAAGTAATGGTTCTCTAAGGAACTTGTTTCAGTTAGGTGGGCCAAGGAAGTCACTATAGTTTGCCATACTAGTGATTTCATCTATTTATAGTTAAATGAGGAGAAATCAAAGTTTCTTAATTTGTTATAAGTTGTGAGATCACAGTGTAGGAGACCCGTTATGTAGATGCACTCACCTAGTTGTACTCACCTAGTTGTGCTTGCATAGGTTGAGCTTTGGCTATTTGATCCCGCCTCTCAACTCTCAATCAACTGATGTAAAGGTTCCTGAGCCTACAGGGGTCTATCATATCTACACTTGAAACTTTGTATGGAGTCAGCCTCAACCACCTCACTTCCAAATGTATTCCATTTGTTAACTACTCTGACACTGAAAAAGTTCTTTCTAATCTCTGTGGCTCATTTGGGCACTCAATTTCTAATTGTGTCCCCCTGTATTAAATAGCCTGTCTTTATCTACCCTATCAATTCCTTTGAGACTCTTGTATGTGGTGATCATGTTCCCTCAACTCTTCTCTCTTCCAGCGACGTGAGGTTTAATTCCCGTAGTCTCTCCTCGTAGCTCATACCTCACAGTTTGGGTACTAGTCTAGTGGCAAACCGTTGAACCTTTTCTTTTTTAGTCTTATGCTTGACTAGATATAGACTCCATGCTTGAGCTGCATTTTTTGTTTAGATATATATAAAAGATGTTACATTCTTGTACAGCCACAAGTACGCGTAGCGTTTCGGGCAAGTCCCTGGAATACGACCCCTACAAAGAATCGTTTTTACAACCAAGTACCTATTTTACTGTTGAGTTAAACAGAGGCTACAGTTAAGGATTTGCGCCCAGTAAATCCTCTCCGGCCAGGATACGAACCCATGACAAAGCAGGATTGGTCTGACATATGTGGTATACAAAGTTCTGAATGATTCCTTACACAAGTTTCTAAAGGCCGTTCTCATGTTGGCCAACCTGGCATATACTACTGATGTTATCCTCATGATATGGGCTTTAGGGGACAGGTCTGGTGTGATATCAACCCCCAAGTCTTTCTCTCTCTCTGACTCCTGAAGAATTTCATCTCCCAAATGATACCTTGTATCTGGCCTCCTGCTCCCAACACCTATCTTCATTAAATTACATTTCCTTGGGTTAAACTCTAACAACCATTTGTTAGACCATTCCTTCAGTTTGTCCAGGATTTCTTGAAGCCTCAAGCAGTACTCCTCTGTCTTAATACGTCTCATAATTTTGGCATCGTCAGCAAACATTGATGTATCTGTGTCTCTGTCCTCATGTTCTCGGCCTTTATGCTGAGTTTCAGAATAATGAGGAGAGCGGGTGGCAGCCGAGTGTACATCATCCCTCACAGTATGGTGAGTAACAGAGGTATCAGTACCCCGGGTGGTCTGGTTGGATGCCAGGGAAAGAGTGGTGTGAGTACTGTCAGGTCCCCAGACCTCATGGCAATTGTCGGCCTTGGTTGATCACCCAGAGATTATGACAATATGGATGTAAAGCCGTTTTCATGAGCGAGTGGACTTAATGTCTTGGATCTGGAGTGGTGGGAGTCAAGATGCTGGATGAGTTCTTCGAGGATAATAAGGGAAGATGGAAGCCCAAGATGCTTAGGTTTCAGTTCAATCTTGTTTAATATTTACTAACCTTAAGATTTAAAAAAAAAATCGCTTGTTTCAACTTTGAATAAATATAAGATTTTTAACAAGCAGGGTGCCATTTCCACAAATAATGCAGTGATGTGGATGGGCCAGGCATGCCGATCAGAAGCGTCGAGCAACAAGTGAAATAAGGTGTATCTGTACTCCGACAAACATCGTCTGCATGATTGAAGGGATTCATAAATTACACTCGACTAGGAAGTAACCATGAAGGGGATGTGCCCAATTATGTCCAAGGATTGATTAACACATTAACACATAAGGGCATCAACCACTATTACGTAATTATATGTATAGTCTCTTATTTACTTAGATGGTTTGATAAATGCATTGTAATCAGCTTCTGTTGTATAATTACAAATTATTATTACAGGTTACCCAAGAGGTTTGATGAGGATATTCCTCGTGTCGTATACGGTGGCTGTCGCATTTTTCTTCACACGGTACTTACAGCAGCAGGTAAGTACTTATAAACTGACACTTGTAGCTTCCTTTAATTCAGTGTTTTATATTATTGCATTTGTTTTATTTTTAATTTAACCAACTGGGGAACTCGGCATCCCTCCATGAAATACAGGGCCAAAACTTCATTACACACAATTTTCATCTTGGTAACATCTTCACGGCCATAACAGACTCTTCCAGTTCTCTTATGAAAACAAAATATGTAGATGTCATAGAGGTTACAAAAGCTTCAAAGGAAGCCTATTGAAGAACAACAGAGTTGAATCCTCATTAAACCTTTGACTTCCCCTTGATTCAGGTGATAAAGTGTTGTCAGTTATTTGTACTTACAGAAGATAGATGATGCATTATTTAATTTAAATGAAAATTATGAACATTTAGGAAAGTTTTAATTGTAGTTTATAACTGAACCAAGGAAACACTTGCTAAATGACTACCACTACCACCAATGCCATTACCAATACACTATTTACACAACAACCATCATTACCACCATCATGGTTGATGATTTCAACTTACGGCATCTAAAATGGAAAAAATATGGCAAATAAAGTCAGTCCAGAAAGAATCTTAGGAAGAAGTCTAAATGAACAGTCACACACAAATGACCTCATGCAAATGTATGAGAGTTTTCCTTTAAACAGCAAATAGTAGAACCAACTGGAAAGGAGAACATCGTAGATCTTATTTTCACAAACAATGATGAACTCATTAGGGTCATAACGATTACCAATACATGTTACTCCTATCACAACCTAATAGAAGTTCAGAGAAGCATGGGCAATAGACCTGTGCAGCCAGTCTCAATTTCAAGATGAGCAGAATTCAGTATATTTAATTTCAATAACAAACTGATTAATTGGGAACTAATAAACCAGGACAACGCAGAAATATGCTGGGAAGAACAGCTAGATAATGCAACCTTAAACTAGTGTGTCGAGAACGTAGGCTCAATAGTACAAGATATATGTGGAAATCACATACCATTAAAGAAAAAAGAGAAAAAGATGCAAATTGGAACGAGAACGGCATTCCCTCTATATGCGAAGAAAATAAATCACAGAACATCTCAAATGTGCCACTCTATCCCAACAACGACTAGGTAGAAATAAGGAAATGCTCGAGCTTAAGGTGAAAGAATCATATAATTCAGGAGAGGCAAAGAGTACAAATGGCCATAAGTGCAATAGAGAGGAATAAAAAAATTCTCCTTCTCAAGTTCAAAATTTTGAATAAAATTTACATATAGCATTGGGACCTTGAACAAGTGTGATGGAACGTTTACAAATAACAAAGAAATGAATGAAATACATAGGCTACATAACGACTCGCTATTCAATGAATCTCTGAACACATTGAAGATCGATGATCCAAACGAATTTTTTATGCATATGACATCAGCATCGAACCATATATTAGATGACACCCTTTCCCCACTTAACACTGAAGTAGCCAGAGACAACATGCCCATGCACTCTGCACCAGGCCCAGACTCCTGGAATTCTACATTCATCAAGACGTGCACAACACCACATCACAGGCCCTAAGTATCTGTTGGAGAGGAAGCCTAGATACCGGTGTTATCCCTGACGTACTCAAAACAATGGAGATCGCGCCACACAAAAATGAAGTAGTAAATCAGATACGAATAATTATAGACCAATGACCCTAATTACATTATATGTCATATAAATCTTTCAAAGAGTGCTAAGAAGTAAGATCACTAATCACATGGACTCGTAATATCTACATAACCCTGGACCACTTGGTTTCAAAACAGGGTGCTCTTGCCTCTCACAATTGCTAGATCACTTTGACATGGCAATAAATGCCACAAGAGGAAAGTACAATGCTGACTTATTATACACAGACTGTGTAAAAGCTTTCAACAAATGTGACCATGGTGTTATTGGACACAAAAGCATTCAAAAGTAATTACTAGCAAAGAAGGAAGACGGATCCTTAACTTTCAAACGAAGAGAAATCAGAGTGCAATAGTTAACAAAGTAAAATCCGGATCATCCAGCGGGAAAAGCTTAGTCCCCACAAGGTACCCTGCTTGCTCCTGTATTTTTTCTCTCCCTCTTATCAGACATATAAAAGAAGACAATCTATTGTGCTGTGTCATCCTTTGCATATGGCACTAGGATTTTGATAAGAGTAGACAATATAGAGGACACAGAAAACCTCCAGTCTGATGTTCAGGTTATTCAAAATGCCACAGATAATATGTTTAATGCAACTCATGCGCTCTGGAAGAAACGAAAATATAAAAACGGAACTTTATATAAATCACAGTTAAGGTGACGGTGCACTGAAACTTCCTCTAACACTCAATTTTTGTTGTAAATAATCTTCCTGGTAAATGCTCCAACGTTTTCTAATAGACCATCATCAAACCATGAAAAGAAAAAAGTTAAAAAAATAGAAAAAAATCACAATTTCAAATCTATATAAATAGAAATGGAAATGTTCGTTTGTTTAATATCGCTAATCTCCGAATGTTCTTCACTGATTGCTTTGAAATTTTCACACAACGTTCCATTCGCATCCGAGCGGGTTTTTATATACATATTATATAGATGTCACGTCGGTGACGGGAAAAAAACATGTTTTTTTTTTTAAAGCTGTGTTTTTCGTGTTTTTTTCATGTCAGAGTAATCTTCGAAACCTCTTTACTGATTGCTTTGAAATTTTGACCCAACATTGCATTCGAATAGGCGAGTTTTTTCATATACCTACTATATACATGCCGCACCTGTGACAGGAAAAAAACATGTTTTTTTAAAAACCATGCCATCCGTAGTATGTAATAGCAACACACACTATAATCTCTGAAAGTTCTTCATCGATTGCTTTGAAATTTTGACACAACGCTCCATTCGAATACGTGGGTGTTTTTTCATACACACTATTTAGATGTCACACCTGTGACAGGTGAAAATATGCGATTTTTGAAAAACAGCGCCATCAGTTGCACGTAGGAGCAACACACGATATTCAAAATATGTTACGATTGCATTTCATTGTTTGTGATTGCATTGATAAATCCAATTTTCATAGATTTCTATTGAGTTTCATTTTGATTTAATTGTTTTGTGTGAAGGTGCGTTGGAATTGAGCTGTGTTGTTTACCAAACCGTTCATTTCGTGGGTATAGCTTATTTGTTTCGTTTTCATTCATTTTTCATTTCGTTTTATTAACTGTTCTTATTTTTCAGTGCAAGTGGTGGTGAATTTGAGCTGTGTCGATTGATCTGTGTTTGAATTGAAATATTTTGTTAGAATTTTTTTTTTTTGAGAACAAGAAAATGGACAACACGTGTATTTCAAAGCTGCAAATATGCAACATAATGCCATGAATCCACCGGCTACAACGTTAACTGCTTTCTTCACGGTTTGACAAAATGACGTGTTTGCAAAAACACAGCTGTATTCTGAAGTGCGTATGTATTACACATAGAATGCGAGTAGAAAATCATTTGAACGGCGCAAAAAAGGAGAGCGAGTCGACAGTCAACCTGGCATATTCAAATAAACTACGATAGGCAGACTACACACGATGCATCTCAATGACAATGAATGCTTCTTTCTTCGCATGCTCTTGGTAAATGTGCCCGGTCCAACGTCTTTCCAACCTTTGAGATTTGTCAACGGCATAACTTATGCCACTTTCCGTAGTGCATGTCAAGCTCTTAATTCATTGGAGAACGACCGACACTTGGATGTGTGAATTATTAACGCGTCTAACACGTCACATTCAAATCAAATTCGAGCATTGTTTGCAATCATATTGACCACCTGCTCTCCTTCGTCTCCATCAGAGTTATGGTAGAAATATAAATCGCACATGGCGGAAGATATTATCCGTCGAATACGAAGGAAAATTAAAATATGAACATAGATTTTACATCAGAAATCTACAACGAAGCGTTGATAATGACTGAAGATTTGTGCTTAGAAATCGCGAACAAAGTTCTAAATCAATTGGAAATGTCGTCACCGAATCGATCTGCTGCTGCTTCGTTCGATGTAGAATTGCGTCGTGAACAAAATTACAATACGGGTGATCGGTTGTTGTATGTGCAGTCAAATATTCCTAAGCTAACGCTTGAGCGAAAAGACATTTACAATCAAATAATTCAAACGGTCAATAACGGGTTTGGAAAAATCTTCTTAGATGTGCCAGGAGGAACTGTAAAACCTTCGTAATTAGATTGATTCTGGCAGCATTTCGATTCCAAAATGGCATAACCTTAGCTCTTGCATCGTCCGGAATAGCTGCGACATTGCTATCAGGTGGAATAACTGCTACTTCGGCTATGAAATTGCCATTGAATATGCAATTAATTAAAATTCCCACGTGCAACATTTCCATAGCATCCGGAATGGGAAAAGCATTACACAAATGTAAACTTATTGTTTGGGATGAATTCACAATGCCCCACAAAAAATCACTCGAGGCTCTTGATCGATCATTGCAAGATTTGTGTGGAAACATCAGACCATTTGGGAACGCATGAGCATTGCTGGCAGGAGATTTCAGGCAAACATTTCCTGTAATTCCTCGATCGACACCAGCAGAGGAAATAAATGCTCGCTTGAAATACTCTACTTTCTGGCGCCACGTAAAGACGTTAAAATTAACTATAAATTTGCATGTCTAGCAGCAAAAGAATCCATCAGCTGAGATATTCTCACATAAATTTCTGGAAATTGAGAACAGAAACGTGCCGGTTGATCTGACCGCAGGACGAATTTCATTGCCTCATAATTTCTACAATTTAGTAACGTCAAAAGAAGAATTTTTTGAAAAAGTATTTCCCAATATTCAAACTAATTATAAGAATCACGACTGGCTGAGTGAACGAGCTCTTCTTGCGGCCAAGAACAAAGACGTCTACGAACTTAACAATTTTGTTCAGTCTAACATTCAAATCAAGGCAGTCACATACAAGTCCGTCGACACTCTTGAGGAAGCAGATGAAGCGGTTAATTATCCAACAGAATTTTTGAATTCACTCGATCTGCCAGGGATACCTTCATACGTACGGCAATTGTAAATCGGCGTGCCAATTATCATGTTGCGAAATATCAACCAGCCAAAACGTTGCAACGCCATGCGCCTTGCAGTAAGAAAATAATCAGCAACATCGTAGAAGCCATAATCTTGACAGGACCTTTCAAAGGTGAAGATGTCCTCATACCTCGCATTCCTATGATTCCAACAGATATGCAATTTCAATTTAGGAGATTGTAATTTCCAATTTGATTGGCAATTGAAATTACCATCAACAAAGCTCAGGGCCAATCTTTAGAATTGTGCAGTTTATATCTAGACACGGATTGCTTCTCACATGGACAATTATATGCTGTGTGTTCTAGAATTGGCAAACCAGACAATCTCTTTATCTCCACAGAGAGTGGAACAACAAAAAATATTGTATACCGACAAGCAGTGGGAAATTAAACATATTATAAATGTGCGTTTTCTCTTTTCTTTCTTTTCCATTTAATCAGATTGAGCCACAGCAACACGTGGCGGGTACTGCTAGTTAGTTATAAAAATCTTAAAATGTCACTAATTGTTATTTTATTAGCAGTTGGAGAACATATCATATGTATGCCAGAATGGCATATAACGTTCATGAATCTTTGATAAAAATTTTGTTTGAAAGTATAGTTTACTGTAAAACATTTTTTTCAATGTGGCCACCAGATATGTGCCAAATTTATACGTAAAAACTTTATAACTCCAAACGTTATGGCTTTATGACTAAACAAAGTTACAGAGACCTTAGATCTAAGAACTTTGCACATAATATATAAAAATGGTGCGAATCGGTCAGAAACTTAATTTTTTATCAGGTCTCAAAGTTAAAATTCCTGTTTTAGAGATAATTGAAGTTGAAGTTATTGACGGTGAATATGGATAGTTCTAATCAATGAATTGTCTTGTATATTTTAATAAATATTACTTGGCATTCGTACTCGAACATATGAAAGTTGTAAGTCAACATTTGTTAAAATGAAGTCAAGAAAAATAACGCCCTAAAAAAACATAATATAGGGATTCATTAGGGATAACTGCAAAAAAAAAAAAAAACGCTGTGCCCCTTAACTGTCTAACAGTAGGTTAGACAAATATATAAATGAGATTGGGTGGATATAAATAGGAGCTGACTGGTATGGGCCAATTGGCCTTCTGCAGTTACCTTCATTCTTATGTTCTTTTAACAAAACATATATATTGAAGTGACTTTATTGTCCATATATAAGTGATAAGGCCTTCATATGATCGTTATGCATCAATACAACCCAAATAGTCAAAGATAATAGAGCTTGAACTCTGTAAATAAATCGGCCAAAAAAAATAATGGCAACAACTGCCACCTGTGGCTGATTATCATGTTGACCAATTTCGTTCCAACTTCACACGCTTAGTGCCAGATATACATTCTCCAAGATGATGAAGTCACAAAAAATCTGCATACAAACAAAGGAGAGAGAGAAAAAAGAGGTTGTCAATTTTTCTTACAAAGGAACTGTTATGATCACGCATACACCAGTATGATCATACTGAGATTAGAGTATGAGTGTGCTCAAACTATGCAGTGATACCTTGGTTGATAGCCTCATATCACGAATATTGTGTATATGATGTAATCTCATGTTGCCATATATTAATTTTATTTTATATATTGTCAATGTGTGACATACATTTCCAAGTCTATATTAATTCTGTATCAAAGATGTGTGACATGTAACTGTGGATATATATATATTAGATGTCTAGTTATAGCAGTAGCCTAATGTCATAGATTTGAAAAACCTCCTTGTATGTTTATTGTAAGTAATCCTACATCAGTGCTATATAAGTAACATTATGTGGACATGTTAGAGAGTGCATATATTTAGTTTACATATATATTCATCACATGTAAACTGAGAAGATTCCATATTAGTGTTGCACCTTGCATTGCCCATTTGTCCTGACATTATATGAAATTATGGCACTGTGAAACGTTTTCCACTTAGACAATCTTATGATACACATGTTGTATATATTTATTATCTGTGTATGCATATGTATAACCGTTGGCGAATGTCGTTGAAGCTTCTTAACACCCCACCCCCACCTCCCCTCTCCCCCAGTTATATACTGACTTTGCCAGTGTTACCCTCTCGTATCTGTGTGATTTCTTTATGTACTTATTTGTTAATTCAAAATAATTTCCTTAATGTAGTCAATTATTATTATATATATTATATATCACTATGTAAGGTTATGCCTTATACTCTTTAAGTTGTGGTATAGTGAATTAGAAGTTCCTGAGTGAGTTTATATTGTATATGAGTTAGAGAGATTTGAAGGTCAGTTGACTATTTGGAGTTGGTTACAGTGTCGCCTCTCGGCAAGGACTGCTCCAGGCGTCACTGTTCTTTGATCTCTTTAGGCCAGCGGACCTGTTAGGGGTTTAGTCCGTGATTTGTGACATTATTTGGGTATTGTGCCTGCTAGGTGTTGCTCATGTAACTATATGTATTTATATGGATCATTTTCTGCTGTTGTCCATTATGTATACCAAGTGGTAGGTGATTATTATGTGTTTTAGTGAGGTGATATATTTTGAGGAACTTGTGAAATACCAATGTGCTGTATTTTTTTTTTTTTTTTTTTTTTTTAGATATATACAAGAGTTGTTACATTCTTGTACAGTCACTAGTACGCGTAGCGTTTCGGGCAGGTCCCTGGAATACGATCCCCTGCCTCGAAGAATCGTTTTTTCATCCAAGTACACATTTTACTGTTGCGTTAAACAAAGGCTACAGTTAAGGATTTGCGCCCAGTAAATCCTCCTCGGTCAGGATACGAACCCACGATATAGCGCTCGCGGAACGCCAGGCGAGTGTCTTACCACTACACCACGGAGACTGTTATTGTGATATGATATATCATATCACAAACAGATATGACTGTATGTGATATTATTCCTCTTACCTCATGTGTTATTGGTTGACACACCACTTCCCTTGTTGGTATTAGCAGCATATAGGCACTAGTGTTCCACTGCGATAGGCAAAGTTCCTGGTGTCAGCTAGTGTTGATTGATGCAGTTTTCAGACCTGTATTTGATGTATCATGCCCAGTTGTTGAGAAGCTGGATATAGAGTATTGGTGATATGTGTGTGATATTAGTAGAGTGTTTAATTTATTACTGTTGTGGAAGGTTCTTAATGCTAGTAAACTGGAGTATTTGTTGCTAGCTTTTTACTCCCCTAGAACCTTGACTGATATGTGGCCAGATTATGTGTTCCTATGATGTTGTAAGTTACTCCCTTAAGATATGTATATGGAGGTCCTATCCCTCTGACCATAACAAGTATTTTTGGGGCCTGTCCGGGATAATAAGAAAAAAAGATATTTCAGAAAAAAAAAATATACCACAAAAAGAATATACACGATTAGCATATGGCCCTGCAACAAAATTGTAACGCTTACCTCTGTCGTGCAGTAATAACTGGGTTCACATAAGATTGCAAGCTAAATCATATGCAGAAACACAAGTCATCAAAGGATCATAAGAATTATTACCATTGAGCAATGTATTTATATGATTTATAATATAAAACAGCATAATAACATACTAACTCTTTATTATGTGTGAAATTTGGCCCTCCAGGTGGCACCAGGGACGGACCCTCCTTACTACTACTACTTGTCTTCTTAGTGCGTCGAACAGGTGCTTGTATCACTTTATCCCTGATTGCCAGTAAATAGGTGTTATCGTTATTATCAGTACCGGTTGCTGCCCGTCGCGCACGCATTTATTTGTTAAAAGTTCGTAAAAAATCCATTTCATAACATATTGGGATGAATTTTCAGGACGCTGATGCCAAATAACGTGAGATTTGTATAAAAGTTTTCACTATATTTCATATTTGGAAAGGTCTCCTCTGTCACCTGGCCCGTTAAGTCATACTGTAGAAGTAAAAAGCTATGTATAGGATATGTGAATTATCATATCAGTAGGATTTACCTTTAAAGAACCCACTTATCTGTTACAACCAAGAAAAAGGCCAGGCTCGATAACATGAACCTCTCAGACCAGGGCTGCTATACCAATAATGATAATTTTTAAGATGATAGTGCACTACCCTAGAGTGAAATCTTGTTGCACACTAACAGACACTTTCAAAGCTGGAGATATTGCCGAACTAGAGATTGTGCATAGATTCTTTACTGCAGGAATCCACTTTAAAACTTCAACATTTTTGGGACCGATTAAAATGTTTATATCTGTATTCTCTAAAGCGCAGGCAAGAGAGATATATAATAATTTACACCTGGAAAATATTAGAGGGATTGGTTCCAAGTCTGCACAAGGAAATAACATCACATGAGACCAGGAGACATGGCATGGTGTGCAAAATAGCCCCTATTGAAATGAAGAGGTGTAATAGCTTCTCTTAGAAAGAGCTCTATAAACATCAAAGGCCCAAGACTTTTCAACACTCTTTCTTTACACACATAAGGGACATAACTGACCGGCCTCTCACGGGAAACGGCAGATCTCGATAAACACCTCCAAAGATTTCTAATCAACCAGATTGTGTTTCATATGCATTCAACAGCCTGATTAACCAGACCCCCAACCAGGAGGCTCAGTCAGAAACGGGGCTACGGGGACGTTAATCCTCAGAATCACCCCCAAGGTAGCCACCACTACGACCACCTCTACCATCAGAACTACTACCACCATTACTACTAATACAACAACTACAACTACCCCACTACTATAACACCCCATCTACCCCTACCACTATAACCACCACCACCACCGCTGCCATCACCGTAACTGCCTGCCACCGCCACCACCACATAACAACAGCTATTTACAATTTATTCACAATACAATAAAGTTAATAACACTGGAACTTAGAAAACTAGATAGTTTTCTCTTGAAGATGTCCATGTTTTTTCTGGCAATATTTCTTATACTCGCTAGGGGGAAGTTGAACAACCATGGACCTCTGATGTTTATACAGAGTTCTCTGATTGTGCCTGTGGTAACCATGCTCTTCATTCACTGGTTCGATTCTGCATTTTCTTACATATCGTTCGTTCCAGTATGATGTTATTTTACCGTGTAGATTTGGGACCTCGCCCTCCAGTATTTTCCATGTGTATATTATTTTATATCTCTCTCGTCTCCTTTCTAATGACTACATTTGGAGAGCTTTGAGACGATCTCAATAATTTAGGTGCTCTATTGCATCAATGTTCTCTGTACTCCCTTATATTTCAGCAATCTCTCCTGATCTGAAGGGAGAGGTGAGTACTGAGCAGTACTCAAGATGGGACAGCACAAATGATTTGAAGAGTACAACCATTGTGATGGAATATCTGGATTTGAAAGTTCTCGTAATCCGTCCTATCTTTTTCTGGCTGATGCAATATTTGGTTGGTAATGCTCTCTAAACGTTAGGTCGTCAGACATCATTATTCCAAAATCCTTTACATGCTATTTTCCTACTATGGGTAGATTGATTGTATTTTGTACCCTTTATTACGTTTAAGGTTCTCATTTTTACCGTATCTGAGTATCTGGAATTTATCACTGTTAATTATCATGTTATTTTTTGCTGGTCAGTCGAAAACTTTATTAATATCAGCTAGACGTTTTTCAGTGTCTTCTGCAGAGGTAATTTTCATGCTGATATTTATGTCATCTGCAAAGGATGATACTAAGCTGTGCCTAGTATTTGAGTCGTTATCTGATATGAGAATACGGAAAAACAGTGGTGCAAGGACTGTACCTTGAGGTACAGAGCTTTTTACTGTGCTTGGACTCGATTTTATATGGTTGACTGTTATTCATTGTGTTCTGTTCGACAGAAAAGAGTATCCAGCGTCCTACTTTACCAGTTATTCCAATTGACCACGATTTGTTTGCTATCACTCCATGGCCACATTTATCGAATGCCTTTGCGAAGTCTGTGTATACCTCCTCTGCATTCTGTTTTTCTTTTAATGCCTCAGTGACTTTGTCGTAGTAGTCAAGTAGCCTTTTCTTTTCTACCACAGACGTGGCCACACATTTATAATGTGTGCTAACATTGCTAGCACACTAGCAATATATGATAACCAGCATATATACATTTTCTTCTGTCCTCCATGGACAGGGCGAGAGATCTGTTAAACTCATAGGTCAGGGGGGTCAAGTTGTCAAGTAGCTGTGGGTGGCATGATCTTCCTGCTCTAAATCCATGTTGGCCTGGGTTGTGGAGATCATTGGTTTCCATGAAAGTAGTGATCTGACTACTGATCACTCTCTCAAATACTTTTTATTATGTGGGACATTAGTACAACTGGTCTATAATTCTTTGCCAATGCTTTGCTCCCTCCCTTGTGAAGAGGGGTTATATCTGCTGATTCAAGTACATTTAGTATCTCCCCTGTGTCCAAGCTCTTCCACCACACTATACTGAGTGCCTGCACTACTATCACTTTGCATTTCTTTATAAATTTTGAATTCCATGAGTCTGGCCCCTAGGGCTGAGTGCATGGGCATGTTGTCAGTTTTCCATTCAAAATCTTCCATGGTTGTGTTGATATCAGTTATATTTACAGGGGTTTGAATATCACGCATAAAGAAGTTGTCTGGACCTTTCACTTTCATGTTGTTTATTGGAGTGCTAAACATGTTCTAATACCGCTTTTTTAGGATTTCACTAATTTCTCTATCATCCTCTGTGTATGAACCTTCACTTCTACGAATAGGTCCAATACAGGAAGTGGTTTTTGCTTTTGATTTCGCATATGTGAAGAAATATTTAGGGTTTTTCTTTATTTCTTGAATTGCTTTCTGTTTTATTTGCTTTTATTCAATCTGATATGAATGCTTCGGTCTCTGTTCTATTTCTTCAATTTCCCTTATTATTTAAATTATTCCTTCTGTTTATAGAAAGTCGTTGATGCTTAAGCATTTCCGTTATTTTTTGTCTTCTTTTATATTGTCGTCTTCGTTCTCTTTCTACGTTGGACCTCTTTCTGGCTTTCCTCAATAGACACACCTTAAGACAGCAAGTGTTTGAGACACACTTCATATGCTTCAGAAGTCAGTTTTTCTCTTCCTTGTGTAGGATTTGTATTACTTAAACAGTTTCCCAATGAATGTTTGAAAAGTCCCTGTATATTTTCTCCGAGTCTATTATTTTATAATTACAATTGAATTTACTGAATAACCCTTCTCGCTTGTTGTTTCTCTTGGACCTACTACCGCTATTAATGTTAGTTTGCATTTCAATGATCTTGTGGTCCGAGTCTATAGTGTCTGAGATTGTAATGTCTCTGATTAGCTTATCATTGTTTGTGAATATCAGGTCCAGCGTGTTTTCGTTCCTAGTTGGTTCTATAATCTGCTGACTGAGCGAGAATTTTTCACAGTATCACAGTGGTTCTCAGACCTGTGGTTGGTTATTTCCAGGTTGATTTCCTGCTATAAAGAAATTGTTTACTATCCTCCATTTTAAACTGAGTAGATTGAAGTCTCCAAGAAATATAATACTTGGTACTGGGTTTGCAGGTTAACAAGAATAGTCTCTATTTTGTGTATCTGCTCAGAAATTCGTAAACTGTTGCCTCTGGCGGTTTGTATATTAGAATAATAATTAGATTTATAGTTTCTACCTTGATTGCAAGTACCTCTACCACCTCATTGGACGAGTTTAGAAGCTCTGTGCGTTCCTGTTCCTCTTTAATATACAGGCCTTCTTCTCCACTTGACCTAATTACTCTGTCACACCTATATAGATTATATAATATGGGATCCATATATCACTATCCATGTAGTCTTTCGTGTGGGTTTCTGTAAATGCACCAAATATTGAGTTCGATTCTATTAGAAGGCCGTTTATGAACTTTATTTCTTGATTTTGACTTTAGGCCTTGTATGTTTGCAAATATAAATTATTTCCCATATTGCATGTCACTTCTGGTGGGCTTTGGTAGTTCTCCCCCCCTCTCCACCCTGGACCTGGGTGTACTGTTTTGGTAGTGATTCGTCCAGTGTTGGTAGTAGTACGAGCGTTGTGTGGTGTAGTACCTGTGTAAATGATAAATGACCTGCATTCCAGTCTTGTTGATATCACCCTCTTCCTCTGTAATCCTGCAGTGGTTCTATCTGCCTATTCCTCTCTCTCTCATATGTTCTATTCTGTTTCTACCTGCCATTTAAAAAAATATTGTAATAGCATATTGATCTTCCCATCTATAACGCTGTGTACCTCTCATGTGGAATTCCGGCCACTGAAGATTATAACATTTTCTTTCATTGATTGAAAATTTACATAGTTTAGGAAGGAAGTATCTGCACTCTGTTCCAAAATGGCACGAACCCCTCGCAAAAAACTTTCTGATTTTCGAGGATGCAGAAAAGGGCATTTTGTACCTTTTTCCAATATTTCCTGATTCCTTGTGCATATTTTTTGCAAATATTCTCAGTTTTTATTTTCTCCATGTTATTTATGCCTGTGCTTGTCTTGTCCACCTGTTTATTTTCCACCTCCCTTCATCGTCCTAATTCCTACGTTTATGCACTCTATTCCACTGTTGCTCTCATTGTTTATATTACCTGGCTCTGCAATATGGCTGTTGTTTTGTACCACAATACCTTCTCCCTCCACACTACTGCTGTTGCTCTCTAAACCACCGGTTCCTGAGTTTTGGTTGCTGTCCAGTGCTGTTTTTCACAATCCGCATATATCGCTGGTAGCTTTTCTGTGAATGTTAATCTGTGTGCCTGAGGCATGACATTCGTCAGTTGGGTTATGTTTTCCCATTTTAACCTGTCATTGTAACAAATCAAGTATATCCCGTGTCTTTTTCTGCATGGTTTAGATAATTCTGCACAGTTCAAGTGAAATCTTGTGTTACAGATGTAACAATTGACGCCTACAATACGTCTCCTAAAAGCTTAAAAACACTTGTCACACACCTCCATTATCTTATGTATTGTATTATATTGTATTTGTGCTTTACCGTATGTATCCCATGCTGACTTTAGTAAATTTTAATATTTATAATATTATATGTATATATTTATGATATTACATACATGGTTATTTGCTCAAAATTTATGGGCAGGTACTTATCATATAGTAGAGGGAGATGGTCACAGTGGGATGTACAGTCGACCGTTGTTGTCCCTGTTCGCGGGATGGATGCCACCAGTTGCCAGTTCCTCAATTAAAACATTGATTTATTGTTTGCCTATATAACCATATGGACTTTTCTGCCTAATTCCTGGTTTGCAATGGTATTCACTTACTCTATTACTAATTCCTAAATTCACATTCCCGTTTTACAGTATACCTTCACAGTATATTATCACTGA
The DNA here is from genome assembly GCF_040958095.1 of Procambarus clarkii. NCBI lineage: Eukaryota > Metazoa > Arthropoda > Malacostraca > Decapoda > Cambaridae > Procambarus > Procambarus clarkii. Next base: position 48,245,299 of record NC_091172.1, on the reverse strand, counting down.
GGAACGTCCCATACACTGGATAGGCCTCGTGAATGGTGTAAACACAGCCTTGTGCATTGGCTTCTTTTGGCACTTATATTTTTATCATATTCCATGTGCAGTTTTTCACTTTCAACTTATATATATGTGTTATGTTACACTTTCAACTTCACTATTCAACGTATCATTGTTCACTATATTTGACAGTGCATGGATATCGGGTATCCCTTAGCCTCGTAGCACTGGCTCCCACGTGGTCACACGTTTATTCTCTATTTAACTTAAAGTTCCATTGTTAATGGCTGTATTCAACTTTCATGAGGGTCACTATACACTTTGTGATGACTGTGATCAGTGATCCATGGCTGTAACCCTCCAAAAAATTGGTATACTTCGAAATTTTAACCGAGCACGGCTAACACGTCTTTTCCTCTCCTCACAACCCCACTAAGCACTGGGGGTCTTGTTCAGGATGGCCAAAAAGGCTTAAATATCTTAGTAAACACTGAACTGGGTAAACAAATGCCTGAAAGACAAGGAGCAAAAAGTCATAGACAGAGAGGCGGTTACAAAAAGGAGAAATATAGCAAGTAGGACACCAAAGGCTTAATCCTCGAAATGCTGCTATTTATGTCAACGACCTCCCAAAGCTGAGGCGGAAGGTAAAAAAAAGGTCTGCTGGAAATTATAGAAGGATGTTGATAAACTACAGGCATGGAGGAGCAAACTGTGTCTGTGTGCAGATATTAACACCATCTGAGGAGTGAGGTGCGGCGATATCAACGCCATCTGAGGAGTGAGGTGCGGCGATATCGACGCCATCTGCAGACCTGCTCTCCGTTCCCGATTCATCAAGTGTGACAAGGACAACGCTACCTGTTGGTAGAGGTGTGGCAAGGTCAGCACCATCTGTGGAATGCTCCTGATCATAGCTCATTTAGGAGGTGGGTTGATGATACTGCCCTCTGGTGAGGCAGGTATATTATAGATTGTGGGTTGGTGGTGTTGTCGTCGCTGATCCTTCTCTACGGACAACCCAACCCACAAGTCGGTAGAATGCTTATACCTCTCTAGGAGATCACACTAGGCGTTTCTGGCCTTCTGTCCACAGCAGTGGTTCTTGGTTCTTTCTCTCTCTCTCTCTCTCTTCCTTTACTATTTCCTGAGAAGCCTCACTAGGACAAGGGCAAACACCTGCAAATTGGAATACATTTAATGGACAGAGCACATACACACATATAATAATAATGAATCCTATACTCTATACTATTACAAACAGGTTGCTTTCCAACACCATCAGAACTCTATTATCAGTTTACCAAGTGGTATCCTATCTTCTGATTCACAACCTGATACTATCACCCTCTTCAAGTAGATCAAGTCTACATACACTGTTGCACTATCAACAAGAGAAATATATATATATAAATATATATATATATATATATATATATATATATATATATATATATATATATATATATATATATATATATATATATATATATATATATATGTCGTACCTAGTAGCCAGAACGCACTTCTCAGCCTACTATACAAGGCCCGATTTGCCTAATAAGCCAAGTTTTCCTGAATTAATATATTTTCTCTAACTTTTTTCTTATGAAATAAAAAAGCTACCCATTTCATTATGTATGAGGTAAATTTTTTTTTATTGGAGTTAAAATAATGCAGATATATGACCGAACCTAACCAACCCTACCTAACCTAACCTAACCTATCTTTATAGGTTAGGTTTGGTTAGGTAGCCGAAAATGTTAGGTTAGGTTAGGTTGTCGAAAAACAATTAATTCATGAAAACTTAGCTTATTAGGTAAATCGGGCCTTGCATAGTAGGCTGAGAAGTGCGTTCTGGCTACTAGGTACGATATATATATATATATATATATATATATATATATATATATATATATATATATATATATATGTATATATATATATATATATATATATATATATATATATATATATATATATATATATATATAAATGTGTACAATGAAAATCAGCATGTGAATGCAATAACATATATCAGCATAAATGTTCCTTGATACACCGCAATGATCAATCGATCACCCTATCAGTCCTAGAACGCATACATCTGTAGGTAATCCAGCCTACGACTGTAACTCTAAACTTCAGTATAAAACACTCCTTGACATAAGAATGCAAACAATCACCCACCTCTCACTGCGTCATGCACGCTAATGACAACCAAACACTATCAACTCCCTACAAGTAGTCCACCAGAACTTCCCTTCCACCTCTGGAAGTTCACTACCCTGATATCTTCAGGTTCTTTTGGGCTTAACTACCAGGATCCTCTGCAGCTCCTCCAGGCTGCTACCATGAAGTTTCCTTGAGCAACTACGGTGCTCCACTACTGCTAGGGTCCTCCACAGCTCTCTGGGCTGCTACACCATGAAGTGCCCTCGAGCAACTATGGTGCTTCACCACCTCTACAAAAGCAAGTGACACTCCTCTTCACTGCTTCTCCTCACAGCTTGAGGTCCTCTGCTCCACTACCTTGGAGTCTCATCAATTACTTCATCTGTGCTGGCTTCGAAGTTCTCAGCAACTTCTTCCCCAAAGACAAACCTGCAACCCATCGACACTCCAATAAAAATGTTTCCCTTTTAATTATTAACACATAAACAAAAATAATCACACAATATGTTTGCCTCAAACCTCTATCTGTCCTCTACATACAGTGAGAGTGGACTCCCCCGTTGGGCGGGTCCACTTTGCCTGGTGGGCCTCACTCACTCCGGGAGGGGCCTCCGCCGTCAGGAGCCTTCAGTCACCTGCCAGCGCTCAGAGGGGACGGACGTCGCTCCGTGTTCCTCCCTCTCCACTCTCTTATTTCAGGCCTTCTGCCTTATTTAAACATGTCTAACTTATAAATAAACATTGCTACTGTCGCTGGGCACACGACCAACTACAAGCAATCACTATGAACTGGCTTAAATCGTGCTTACCACAGATTATCTAGTCGAGGGCGCAATCCCTCTGACAGAGCTTGGTCAGGGCGCTTCCACGGCCCACAATAATGCCTCTGGGCGGTTTAATAAACACTTCTCGTCGCCCAGGACTTGAGACCACACGTCCTCAGCTCGATTCCACAGCTGGTACGTCTGCACACTTCTCTTCTCTTCGAGATATATCACAAGGGGCTCCATTCTGACGGGAGCTCAACGGAGCGCGGCTTTCCCCCTGCGATGTCTGGCCTCAAGTGAGGTCAAAGCCCTCCAGAAGCGAGCCTCACGCCTCCAGCAAAAAATCCACATCTCCTTGCCAGTCATTTATCTGTTTTCTTCTTCACTGCCCATAATCTTAAATTGTTCATCATATCCAAGCAACTATTTTACATATGTGTTATCATCTCCATATTTCTTAGACCTTCTGGTTAGGTCAGGCTTGCTGAATAACTCTCAAAGAGGGAGACTCGTTTCTCCTGCAGGCTGAGATCATAACAGGTATCAATATCAACGCGATATCGTGTGCATCTTTTCATATTTTCTCTTCCCGGTGAAATGCTGTCATTCTTTGTTATCCTCGTGTACTTTCTGTTTGGTTAATGACTTTCATATCCGCAAAAGGGATGAGGAGGGTCTCTTGAGCTATTGAAGTCAGTTCGCCCATGGCAGTCCTGAACTCCCAACTTTTCCCAGCGAGGACAAGTGGCCGGCGTCGGTAGAGGACAGTGTTTTGTCTGTGTAGTGTTACTAGTTGAACTGACGAACTGTAACTGGCCGTAACAGTCTGGAATTCAGTCCCAAAGAGGTGTAAAATAATGATGATTGGAAAATGAGAAACGGAACCAGAATGCATCTACACCATAACGAGAGGCCAACTACATTGACTGTAAAGAGAGAATGATTTGAGCGAAAAACATTTCAGCACTAATGCCAAAGGCACACATCATAGGCAATAGGCAGCATATGTAATGGTAGTAAATAATAGATTTTAAATTCTAAATTAGCATTTAAAACCTAAATTAAGACTCTTTAAAGGCAATCTTCAACACATTTTTTAGATCAAAAATAAATGTGCAGTAGTGTCAAGAAATCTGCACCATGTGATGAGGATAATCTAATGGGACTCACAACCATAGAAGGCAGTCTCCGTGGTGTAGTGGTAAGACACTCGCCTGGCGTTCCGCGAGTGCTATGTCATGGGTTCGTATCCTGGCCGGGGAGGATTTATTGGGCGCAATTCCTAAACTGTAGCCTATGTTTAACGCAACAGTAAAATGTGTACTTGGATGAAAAAACGATTCTTCGCGGCAGGGGATCGTATTCCAGAGACCATAGGATTAAGGACTTGCCCGAAACGCTACGCGTACTAGTGGCTGTACAAGAATGTAACAACTCTTGTATATATCTCAAAAAAAAAAAAAAAAAAAAAAAAAGGTAGAATTAACAGAAGGGATATGATCACAACATCAGAGATACTGAGGGGAATAAACAAGGTGAACAAATACAGCTTTTTCAAATTGAGAGAAATTGGGACAAAAGGTCACAAGTGGAAGGAGGAATTGCTAAGGAGTCAAAGGAATGAAAGGAATATACAATGTACGGATAGTAAAGAAATAGAATATACACTGAAAGAAGAAGCTAAAGAAGTAAACTCCATCCACAACCTTATAGCTAAATTTGATAAAGTATTTGGACATCAGAAAAGTTAAAATGAAATACAAAGAGGTACAACAAGGTTCGTATGTGGGGCATTAAGAACTTGATCTCACTACCCCATAGACAAGTACTGACAGGTAAGTACACACACACACACACACACAGCAATGCCGGTGGCTGAATGGACATCATGTTGGATACATAATCCTGTGGACCAGGGTTCAATTCCCGGCGCCGGCGAGAAACAAAATGGGCTGAGTTTCTTTCACCCTGATATCCCTGTTACCTAGCAGTAAATAGGTACCTGGGAGTTAAACTGTTACGGGCTGCTTCCTGGGTGTATGTGTACTTACCTAATTGTACTCATCTAATTATGCTTGCGGGCGTTGAGCTTTGGTCCCGCCTCTCATCCGTCAATCAACAGGTGTACAGGTTCCTAAGCCTATTGGGCTCTATCATATCTACACTTGAAACTGTGTATGGAGTCAGCCACCACCACATCACTTCCTAATGCATTCCATTTGTCAACCAATCTGACACTAAAAAAGTTTTTTCTAATATCTTTGTGGCTCATTTGGGCACTCAGTTTCCACCTGTGTCCCCTAGTGCGTGTGCCACTTGTGTTAAATAGACTGTCTTTAACTACCCTGTCGATTCCCTTGAGAATCTTGAATGTGGTGATCATGTCCCCCCTAACTCTTCTGAATTCCAACGAAATGAGGTTTAATTCCCGAAGTCTCTCCTCGTAGCTCATACCTCTCAGCTCGGGTACTAGTCTGGTGGCAAACCTTTCGACCTTTTCCAGTTTAATCTTATGCTTGACTAGATATGGACTCCATGCTAGAGCCGCATACTCCAGGATTAGTCTGACATAGGTGGTATATAATGTTCTGAAAGATTCCTTACACAAGTTTCTAAATGCCGTTCTTATGTTAGCCAACCTGGCATATGCCACTGATGTTATCCTCTTGATATGAGCTTCAGGGTACAGGCCTGGCGTGATATCAACCCCCAGGTTTTTCTCTCTCTCTGACTCCTGAAGTATTTCATCCCCCAAATGATTCCTTGTATCTAGTCTCCTGCTTCCTACCCCTATCTTCATTACATTACATTTGCTTGGATTAAACTCTAACAACCATTTGTTCGACCATTCCTGCAGCTTGTCCAGGTCTTCTTGAAGCCTCAAGCTGTCCTCCTCTGTCTTAATCCTTCTCATAATTTTGGCGTCGTCAGCAAACATTGAGAGGAATGAGTCTATACCCTCTGGGAGATCATTTATCAGAAACAGGATAGGTCCGAGTACAGAGCCCTGTGGGACTCCACTGGTGACTTCACGCCAATCTGAGGTCTCACCCCTCACTGTAACTCTCTGCTTCCTATTGCTTAGGTACTCCCTTATCCACTGGAGCGCCCTACCAGTTACTCCTGCCTATTTCTCCAGCTTATGCATCAACCTTTTATGGGGTACTGTGTCAAAGGCTTTCCAACAGTCCAAAAAAATGCAGTCCGGCCATCCTTTTCTTTCTTGCTTAATGTTTGTTACCTGATCGTAGAATTCTGTCAAGCCTGTAAGGCAAGATTTACCCTCCCTTAACCCATGTTGATGGGTTGTCACAAAGTCTCGTCTCTCTAGATGTGTTACTAGGTTTTTTCTCACAATCTTCTCAATCACCTTGCATGGTATACAAGTTAAGGACACTGGCCTGTAGTTCAGTGCCTCTTGTCTGTCACCCTTTTGTGTGTGTGTGTGTGTCTGTGTGTGTGTGTGTGGATAAAATTAGTTAGTTAGTAGTTAGTAACAGTTGATTGATTGGCAGTTGAGAGGCGGGGCCGAAAGAGCTGACCTCAACCCCTGCAAGCACAACTAGGTGAATATACACGCACACACACATACACACACACACACACACACACACACACACACACACACACACACACACACACACACACACACACACACACACACACACACACACACACACACACAAAGTAGATAAAGACAGTCTATTTAACACAAGGGGAACACGCACAAGGGGACACAGGTGGAAACTGAGTGCCCAAATGAGCCACAGAGATATTAGAAAGAACTTTTTTAGTGTCAGAGTGGTTGACAAATGGAATGCATTAGGAAGTGATGTGGTGGAGGCTGACTCCATACACAGTTTCAAGTGTAGATATGACAGAGCCCGATAGGCTCATGAATCTGTACACCTGTTGATTGACGGTTGAGAGGCGGGACCAAAGAGCCAGAGCTCAACCCCCGCAAACACAACTAGGTGAGTACAACTAGGTGAGTACATACACACACACACAAACACACACACACACACACACACACACACACACACACACACACACACACACAAGCAGAGAGAGAGAGATACCAGAGAACCAGGAACGAGTACGTCAGGGTGAGAAGAGAAGCAGAGAAAAGTTTTGAAAATGATATAGCAAACAAAGCCAAGACCGAACCACAGTCACATCAGAAGAAAAACAACAGTGAAAGAACAGGTATTGAAACTTCGAACAGGCGAGGACAGGTATACAGAGAATGACAGAGAGGTGTGTGAAGAACTCAACAAGAGGTTCCAGGAGGTCTTCACAATAGAACAAGGTGAGGTCACTGTGCTAGGAGAAAGGGAGGTAAACCAGGCAGCCTTGAAAGAGTTCGAATTACGAGAGAGGAGGTCAAGAGACACCTGTTGGATCTGGATGTTAGAAAGGCTGTTGGTCCAGATGGGATCTCACCATGGATACTGAAAGAGTGTGCAGAGGCACTTTGCTTGCCACTCTCCACTCTCCCGTCACTGGAGACGGGAGACCTACCAGAAATATGGAAGACGGCGAATGTGGTCCCAATATACAAAAAGGGCGACAGGCAAGAGGCACTGAACTACAGGCCAGTGTCCTTGACTTGTATACCATGCAAGGTGATGGAGAAGATCGTGAGAAAAAACCTGGTAACACATCTGGAGAGAAGGGACTTCGTGACAAATCACCAACATGGGTTCAGGGAGGGTAAATCTTGCCTTACAGGCTTGATAGAATTTTACGATCAGGTGACAAAAATTAAGCAAGAAAGAGAGGGCTGGGCGGACTGCATTTTCTTGGATTGTCGGAAAGCCTTTGAGACAGTACCGCATAAAAGGCTGGCACATAAGCTGGAGAGACAGGCAGGTGTAGCTGGTAAGGTGCTCCAGTGGATAAGGGAGTATCTGAGCAATAGGAAGCAGAGAGTTACGGTGAGGGGTGAGACCTCCGATTGGCGTGAAGTCACCAGTGGAGTCCCACAGGGCTCTGTACTCGGTCCTATCTTGTTTCTGATATATGTAAATGATCTCCCGGAGGGTATCGATTCATTTCTCTCAATGTTTGCGGACGATGCTAAAAATATGAGAAGGATTAAAACAGAAGAGGACTGTTTGAGGCTTCAAGAAGACCTAGACAAGCTGAAGGAATGGTTGAACAAATGGTTGTTAGAGTTTAACCCAAGCAAATGTAATGTAATGAAGATAGGTGTAGGGAGCAGGAGGCCAGATACAAGGTATCATCTGGGAGAGGAAATTCTTCAGGAGTCAGAGAAGGAAAAAGACTTGGGGGTTGATATCACGCCAGACCTGTCTCCTGCAGCACATATCAAGCGGATAACATCAGCGGCATATGCCAGGCTGGCCAACATACGAACATTCAGAACTCTGTATACCACATATGTCAGGCCAATCCTGGAGTATGCAGCCCCAGCATGGAGTCCAAATCTAGTCAAGGATAAGACTAAACTGGAAAAGGTTCAAAGATTTGCCACCAGACTAGTACCCGAGCTGAGAGGTATGAGCTATGAGGAGAGACTACGGGAATTAAACCTCACTTTGCGGGAAGACAGAAGAGTAAGGGGGGACATGATCACCACATTCAAGATTCTCAAGGGAATTGATAGGGTAGATAAAGACAGTCTATTTAACACAAGGGGAACACGCACAAGGGGACACAGGTGGAAACTGAGTGCCCAAATGAGCCACAAAGATATTAGAAAGAAATTTTTTAGTGTCAGAGTGGTTGACAAATGGAATGCATTAGGAAGTGATGTGGTGGAGGCTGACTCCATACACAGTTTCAAGTGTAAATATGATAGAGCCCAATAGGCTCAGGAATCTGTACACCGGTTGATTGACGGTTGAGAGGCGGGATCAAAGAGCCAGAGCTCAACCCCCGCAAACACAACTAGGTGAGTACAACTAGGTGAGTACACACAGACGGTGCACCCTAAAGCGGGTGCAGAAGCACTAAGTGTGCCTCTCTCTGCCTCTCTCTATGGTGTGTATGGTGTATCTATGGTCACTAGAAATATGAGACCTACCAGAAAGCTGGAAGAACAGCTAATGTCATCCTAATATACAACATGGAGGACAGGCAAAGAGGCACTGAACTACAGGCCTATCTCCCAAACACGTATACCATGCAAGGTGATGGAGAAGATCGTTAAGAAACGGCTGGAAGAACATCTGAAGGAAAAGATCTTCTTAACACATCACCAGCATGGCTAGAGGGATGGTAAATCGTGCCTCACAGGCTTAACAGAATTCGATGAGCAGGCGACGAAAATTAGGCAAGAAAGAGAAGGGTGGGCAGACTGCATTTTCTTGGATTTTCAGAAAGCCTTTGACAAAGTACCGAATAAAAGGCTGTTGCACACGTTGGAGAAACAGGCAGGAGTAAAAGGTAAGGGTGCTCCAGTGGATTAGGAAGTACCTAAGCAACAGGAAACAGCGAGTAACTATGAGGGGGGAGACATCAGAGTGCCGAGATGACACCAGCGGAGTCCCACAGAGCTCTGTACTTGAACCCATCCTGTTTCTAATATATGTAAACGATCTTCCAGAGGATATAGACTCATTCCTCTTAATGTTTGCTGTTGACGCAAAAATTATTTGAAGAATTACGACAGATGAAGACAGAGACTACAGGACGACCTGGATAAACTGGATTAATTCGTCTAGAAAATGCCTACTAAAGTTTAACTCGGAAAAGTGTAAATTAATGATATTTGGCGAAGGGAGCAGGAGGCTGAACACAAGGTACCATCTGGTAAGTGAAATTCTGCAAGAATCAAATAGAAAGAAAGATCTGGGGTTGAACCTGTCACAACGAACCTGTCCCCAGAGGCCAGATCAAAAGGATATCATCAAAAGCATATGCTAGATTGGCCAACATAAGAACTGCCTTTAACAACTTGTGAAAATAATCGTTCAGGACCTTGTATACCACTTACATCAGACAAATCCTGGAGTATGCAGCTCCATCCTGGAATCCATACCTAGTTAATTGCAAGGCAAAGTTAGAGAAGATTTAGAGATATGCCACCAGAATAGTCTCAGAACTGAAAGGTATGATCTACGAGGAAAGACTATGCAAGCTAAACATCACGACACTAGAAGACAGAGGAATAAGGGGAGACACGATCACTACCTAAAAAATTCTCAGGTGAATTGACAGGGTGGATAAAGACAAACTATTTAACATGATTGGAACACAATGGGACTCAGGTGGAAACTTAATACCCAAATGAGCTACAGAGACATTAGAAAGAATTTGGTCAGCGTCAGAGTAGTTAAAAAATGGAATTCATTAGGCAGTGATGAGGTGGAGGCAGACTCCATACACAGTTTCAAATGTAGATTTGATAGAGCCCAATAAGCTCCTGAATCTGTACACCAATTGATTGAAAGTTAAGAGGTGGGACCAAAGAGCCAAAGCTCAACTGCCGAAAGCACAACTCAGTGAGTACACACACACACACACACACACATATACACACACACACACACACACAGAGGAAGGGGGAGCCTGACAGACTGGTGGATAGCGCGCAGGACTCGTAATTCTGTGGCGCGGGTTCGATTCCCGCACCAGGCACAAACAAATGGGTCAAAATTTCTTTCACCCTGAATGCCCTTGTTACTTAGCAGTAAATAGGTACCTTGGAGTTAGTCAGCTGTCACGGGCTGCTTCCTGGTGTGTGTATGGGTGGGGGGAAATAGTTAGTAAAAACAGTTGATTGACAGTTGAAAGGCGGGCCGAAAGAGCAAAGTTCAACCCCCGCAAACACAACTAGGTGAATACACACACACACACACACACACACACACACACACACACACACACACACACACACACACACACACACACACACACACACACACACACACACATGCACATACACACACACACATGCACATACACATACACACACACACAGAATCTTTCTCTTTCCCTCTCTCTCTCTCTCTCCCTCTCCCTAGACCCCCCCCCACACACACACACTACACACACATACACACCCACACCCTCTACCCACACACTTACTCACTACACACAGACACACACATACATACCCATAAACACACACACACACAGGTTAAGCAGGATGGTAAGACAACAGAACAAAGTTGGAAGAGAGGAACAAGACCAGCCGTACATGGAGATGATTGCTCATGTATGGAAGGAAATCAGTGGGGAATTGAAGAACACGAGGGAAACTATAAGTAAGCTGCAGATAGAACTGAGTGCAGCCCAAGAGGAGATAAAAACCCTAAAAGCAAGCCCTTCTCAGACTCTGGGCCAGGTAAATAGCCCCCAGGTAATAGGGAATGTAGCAATGGCAGGGACCCCTACAATGGGTGCCACCTTTGCTGAAATACTGAAGAGTCTCGATGCCATGTTCACAGTCAAGGAAGTTGAAATGAATGCAGTAACTTCACAGGAGTCAGCGAGATGCACGAGCCAGCTGATGGAAAGGAAAAGAGCTGTAGTAGCGGTAGGTATTAAGGAACAAGAGGGGTTCCATTCCAAGCAAGAAGAATGGAGGACTAAGGACAAAGCTGCAGTGTCATGGATAGGAATGGAAGGGGGCTGAACGAGACAAAGAACAGTTTTTTCCAGATTGGCTAATACAACAAAGACAAAAAAAAGAGATTGATCAAGGTAGTATTCAGGAACGAGGCCATCAAAGAGGATATCTTAGTAAATAAGAGCAAACTGAAAAATGCAAGGAATTACAAACATGTATACCTTCAGAGGGACATGACCAGAGACGAGAAAATAAGGGTAGCAGATGCAAGGAAAAGACGCAACGAGAGGGAAGGGAGCCAGGGAACTTTAGCCTACAACCCAACAATCCCAGAGGGAAGTGGAGAACCCCAATCCAGCAATTCAGGAACCCCAGCGGAGACTGCAATACCCTGGATACAAGATACAAAGATACAAAGCCAGTGTTCTCAATGCTTATATTCGTCGAGCGCTTACCCACTGCTCTGAATGGAGCAACGTGAGTAGAGAGTTTGAAAGAGTAACTCAGGTATTGGTGAACAACGGATATAGCAACGCGGAAATAAACGCTGCTATAAGAAGACACTTGGACCGTTGGTATAATTCAGAACCTAGAACAGAAACCACAACACCCCCAATAAAATTATATTACAAATCAACCATGCACAGTGAACATATAAAAGAGGAAAGAATAATGAAAGAAATAATCCGTAAAGGAGTAAAAAGCACTACTCCTAACCAAAACATAAACCTGATAATATTCTACAAAACCAAGAAGACTTCCGAACTCCTTATCAAAAACAGCCCGAAGCCGACGGAGAACCCTCTACAGCAGTCAAGCGTTGTATACATGTACACTTGCCCCCACGAAGGATGTAACCTTCAATGTAAGTACATAGGTATGACGTCGACCAAGCTGACGAGGCGTTTGACATGCCATCTTCAATCTGGTGCCCCTAGGAATCACATGAGACAAGCCCATGACATTACTCTAACAAGAGAAATGTTGAACAAGAATACTTGCATAATAGACAAAACCCAAGATTCAAGAAGATTACAAATTCTTGAGGCAATTCACATAAGAATAGAGCGACCTACCATGAACACCCAAATCACGGAACTATTTACTCTACCCACCATGAGAGTAAGGACAAGACAAGAACATATCGATGCCAACACAGAAGACAATGTCCAACATAACAGGCCAATTACACTGGATTAATCTTTGTGTTTGGATAGGAGATGCCTCGTATGGGCCAATAAGCCTTCTGCAGCCTCTATGTTTCACCTCACATTTATCCCTTATGTACCCCCCATGTTTTTCACCTTCATTGTATTATCACCTGACCTAATGCGGGTATAAAATCAACTAGTATTGTAAGATCTGTTCACTTGAGAATGAACCATGGAGGTTCGAAACGTTGTGCAAATTATACAAATAAGTGTAATACACTCTATAGTAAATCACTTCTTTTCTTCACCTTAAAAGTACGAAAATGAGTTTTGGAGAACTCCTATTTCAATTAAGCCCTGATGCTAAGAAAATAGTTAGAGGGATAGAAGCCCTAAACCAGAAAATAATAAATACAGAATATGCGGTCATATTCAATGAAACATGTTTGAAAGAAAACCTGCTGCCAGTCTACAACAAATATATGTATATATATATATATATATATATATATATATATATATATATGGCACAACTCTCCTAAACACGAGAGTTAAGTATACAACTTTTAGAACACTTTCCCACCAGGAGACTCGAACCCTAGCCAGCACAGAAGCCTTCCAGCAACTGGCATAACAGGTACGCCTTAACCCTCTGCACCACCGCTCAGACCCTTAAAAGAGATGGTAATTTCGGAGTATTTAAATCCCCCAAAGATCAACACCTCCCAAGAGCACCAGAGCAAGTGAGCGGTCATTTAGACGTTAATTTCATCAAGTCCCTGTTAATATGGGAAGACACAGTGTCTCTGCTTAAGGCACAACTCTCCTAAACACGAGAGTTAAGTATACAACTTTTAGAACACTTTCCCACCAGGAGACTCGAACCCTAGCCAGCACAGAAGCCTTCCAGCAACTGGCATAACAGGTACGCCTTAACCCTCTGCACCACCGCTCAGACCCTTAAAAGAGATGGTAATTTCGGAGTATTTAAATCCCCCAAAGATCAACACCTCCCAAGAGCACCAGAGCAAGTGAGGGGTCATTTAGACGTTAATTTCATCAAGTCCCTGTTAATATGGGAAGACACAGTGTCTCTGCTTAAGGCACAACTCTCCTAAACACGAGAGTTAAGTATACAACTTTTAGAACACTTTCCCACCAGGAGACTCGAACCCTAGCCAGCACAGAAGCCTTCCAGCAACTGGCATAACAGGTACGCCTTAACCCTCTGCACCACCGCTCAGACCCTTAAAAGAGATGGTAATTTCGGAGTATTTAAATCCCCCAAAGATCAACACCTCCCAAGAGCACCAGAGCAAGTGAGGGGTCATTTAGACGTTAATTTCATCAAGTCCCTGTTAATATGGGAAGACACAGTGTCTCTGCTTAAGGCACAACTCTCCTAAACACGAGAGTTAAGTATACAACTTTTAGAACACTTTCCCACCAGGAGACTCGAACCCTAGCCAGCACAGAAGCCTTCCAGCAACTGGCATAACAGGTACGCCTTAACCCTCTGCACCACCGCTCAGACCCTTAAAAGAGATGGTAATTTCGGAGTATTTAAATCCCCCTTTATATATAATCCCCGAATAAATTCGAGTCTCCTGGTGGGAAAGTGTTCTAAAAGTTGTATACTTAACTCTCGTGTTTAGGAGAGTTGTGCCTTAAGCAGAGACACTGTGTCTTCCCATATTAACAGGGACTTGATGAAATTAACGTCTAAATGACCCCTCACTTGCTCTGGTGCTCTTGGGAGGTGTTGATCTTTGGGGGATTTAAATACTCCGAAATTACCATCTCTTTTAAGGGTCTGAGCGGTGGTGCAGAGGGTTAAGGCGTACCTGTTATGCCAGTTGCTGGAAGGCTTCTGTGCTGGCTAGGGTTCGAGTCTCCTGGTGGGAAAGTGTTCTAAAAGTTGTATACTTAACTCTCGTGTTTAGGAGAGTTGTGCCTTAAGCAGAGACACTGTGTCTTCCCATATTAACAGGGACTTGATGAAATTAACGTCTAAATGACCCCTCACTTGCTCTGGTGCTCTTGGGAGGTGTTGATCTTTGGGGGATTTAAATACTCCGAAATTACCATCTCTTTTAAGGGTCTGAGCGGTGGTGCAGAGGGTTAAGGCGTACCTGTTATGCCAGTTGCTGGAAGGCTTCTGTGCTGGCTAGGGTTCGAGTCTCCTGGTGGGAAAGTGTTCTAAAAGTTGTATACTTAACTCTCGTGTTTAGGAGAGTTGTGCCTTAAGCAGAGACACTGTGTCTTCCCATATTAACAGGGACTTGATGAAATTAACGTCTAAATGACCCCTCACTTGCTCTGGTGCTCTTGGGAGGTGTTGATCTTTGGGGGATTTAAATACTCCGAAATTACCATCTCTTTTAAGGGTCTGAGCGGTGGTGCAGAGGGTTAAGGCGTACCTGTTATGCCAGTTGCTGGAAGGCTTCTGTGCTGGCTAGGGTTCGAGTCTCCTGGTGGGAAAGTGTTCTAAAAGTTGTATATATATATATATATATATATATATATATATATATATATATATATATATATACATATACATATATATATATATATACATATATATATACATATATATATATATATATATATATATATATATATATATATATATATATATCTGAAAACTCACACCCACAGAAGTGACTCGAACCCATACTCCCAGAAGCAACGCAACTGGTATGTACAAGACGCCTTAATCCACTTGACCATCACGACCGGACATAATGAGGTGATAGCCGAGGCTATTTGAACCACCCCACCGCCGGCACTCGGATAGTTATCTTGGGCATAGCATTTTACCAAATCACCTCATTCTTAGGGGCACACGTGAGGAACACAAATGCGAACAAGCCAGAATGGTCCCCTGGACAATATGCAACTGAAAACTCACACCCCAGAAGTGACTCGAACCCATACTCCCAGAAGCAACGCAACTGGTATGTACAAGACGCCTTAATCCACTTGACCATCACGACCGGACATAATGAGGTGATAGCCGAGGCTATTTGAACCACCCCACCGCCGGCACTCGGATAGTTATCTTGGGCATAGCATTTTACCAAATCACCTCATTCTTAGGGGCACACGTGAGGAACACAAATGCGAACAAGCCAGAATGGTCCCCTGGACAATATGCAACTGAAAACTCACACCCCAGAAGTGACTCGAACCCATACTCCCAGAAGCAACGCAACTGGTATGTACAAGACGCCTTAATCCACTTGACCATCACGACCGGACATAATGAGGTGATAGCCGAGGCTATTTGAACCACCCCACCGCCGGCACTCGGATAGTTATCTTGGGCATAGCATTTTACCAAATCACCTCATTCTTAGGGGCACACGTGAGGAACACAAATGCGAACAAGCCAGAATGGTCCCCTGGACAATATGCAACTGAAAACTCACACCCCAGAAGTGACTCGAACCCATACTCCCAGAAGCAACGCAACTGGTATGTACAAGACGCCTTAATCCACTTGACCATCACGACCGGACATAATGAGGTGATAGCCGAGGCTATTTGAACCACCCCACCGCCGGCACTCGGATAGTTATCTTGGGCATAGCATTTTACCAAATCACCTCATTCTTAGGGGCACACGTGAGGAACACAAATGCGAACAAGCCAGAATGGTCCCCTGGACAATATGCAACTGAAAACTCACACCCCAGAAGTGACTCGAACCCATACTCCCAGAAGCAACGCAACTGGTATGTACAAGACGCCTTAATCCACTTGACCATCACGACCGGACATAATGAGGTGATAGCCGAGGCTATTTGAACCACCCCACCGCCGGCACTCGGATAGTTATCTTGGGCATAGCATTTTACCAAATCACCTCATTCTTAGGGGCACACGTAAGGAACACAAATGCGAACAAGCCAGAATGGTCCCCTGGACAATATGCAACTGAAAACTCACACCCCAGAAGTGACTCGAACCCATACTCCCAGAAGCAACGCAACTGGTATGTACAAGACGCCTTAATCCACTTGACCATCACGACCGGACATAATGAGGTGATAGCCGAGGCTATTTGAACCACCCCACCGCCGGCACTCGGATAGTTATCTTGGGCATAGCATTTTACCAAATCACCTCATTCTTAGGGGCACACGTGAGGAACACAAATGCGAACAAGCCAGAATGGTCCCCTGGACAATATGCAACTGAAAACTCACACCCCAGAAGTGACTCGAACCCATACTCCCAGAAGCAACGCAACTGGTATGTACAAGACGCCTTAATCCACTTGACCATCACGACCGGACATAATGAGGTGATAGCCGAGGCTATTTGAACCACCCCACCGCCGGCACTCGGATAGTTATCTTGGGCATAGCATTTTACCAAATCACCTCATTCTTAGGGGCACACGTGAGGAACACAAATGCGAACAAGCCAGAATGGTCCCCTGGACAATATGCAACTGAAAACTCACACCCCAGAAGTGACTCGAACCCATACTCCCAGAAGCAACGCAACTGGTATGTACAAGACGCCTTAATCCACTTGACCATCACGACCGGACATAATGAGGTGATAGCCGAGGCTATTTGAACCACCCCACCGCCGGCACTCGGATAGTTATCTTGGGCATAGCATTTTACCAAATCACCTCATTCTTAGGGGCACAGGTGAGGAACACAAATGCGAACAAGCCAGAATGGTCCCCTGGACAATATGCAACTGAAAACTCACACCCCAGAAGTGACTCGAACCCATACTCCCAGAAGCAACGCAACTGGTATGTACAAGACGCCTTAATCCACTTGACCATCACGACCGGACATAATGAGGTGATAGCCGAGGCTATTTGAACCACCCCACCGCCGGCACTCGGATAGTTATCTTGGGCATAGCATTTTACCAAATCACCTCATTCTTAGGGGCACACGTGAGGAACACAAATGCGAACAAGCCAGAATGGTCCCCTGGACAATATGCAACTGAAAACTCACACCCCAGAAGTGACTCGAACCCATACTCCCAGAAGCAACGCAACTGGTATGTACAAGACGCCTTAATCCACTTGACCATCACGACCGGACATAATGAGGCTATCACCTCATTATGTCCGGTCGTGATGGTCAAGTGGATTAAGGCGTCTTGTACATACCAGTTGCGTTGCTTCTGGGAGTATGGGTTCGAGTCACTTCTGGGGTGTGAGTTTTCAGTTGCATATTGTCCAGGGGACCATTCTGGCTTGTTCGCATTTGTGTTTCTCACGTGTGCCCCTAAGAATGAGGTGATTTGGTAAAATGCTATGCCCAAGATAACTATCCGAGTGCCGGCGGTGGGGTGGTTCAAATAGCCTCGGCTATCACCTCATTATGTCCGGTCGTGATGGTCAAGTGGATTAAGGCGTCTTGTACATACCAGTTGCGTTGCTTCTGGGAGTATGGGTTCGAGTCACTTCTGGGGTGTGAGTTTTCAGTTGCATATTGTCCAGGGGACCATTCTGGCTTGTTCGCATTTGTGTTCCTCACGTGTGCCCCTAAGAATGAGGTGATTTGGTAAAATGCTATGCCCAAGATAACTATCCGAGTGCCGGCGGTGGGGTGGTTCAAATAGCCTCGGCTATCACCTCATTATGTCCGGTCGTGATGGTCAAGTGGATTAAGGCGTCTTGTACATACCAGTTGCGTTGCTTCTGGGAGTATGGGTTCGAGTCACTTCTGGGGTGTGAGTTTTCAGTTGCATATTGTCCAGGGGACCATTCTGGCTTGTTCGCATTTGTGTTCCTCACGTGTGCCCCTAAGAATGAGGTGATTTGGTAAAATGCTATGCCCAAGATAACTATCCGAGTGCCGGCGGTGGGGTGGTTCAAATAGCCTCGGCTATCACCTCATTATGTCCGGTCGTGATGGTCAAGTGGATTAAGGCGTCTTGTACATACCAGTTGCGTTGCTTCTGGGAGTATTGGTTCGAGTCACTTCTGGGGTGTGAGTTTTCAGTTGCATATTGTCCAGGGGACCATTCTGGCTTGTTCGCATTTGTGTTCCTCACGTGTGCCCCTAAGAATGAGGTGATTTGGTAAAATGCTATGCCCAAGATAACTATCCGAGTGCCGGCGGTGGGGTGGTTCAAATAGCCTCGGCTATCACCTCATTATGTCCGGTCGTGATGGTCAAGTGGATTAAGGCGTCTTGTACATACCAGTTGCGTTGCTTCTGGGAGTATGGGTTCGAGTCACTTCTGGGGTGTGAGTTTTCAGTTGCATATTGTCCAGGGGACCATTCTGGCTTGTTCGCATTTGTGTTCCTCACGTGTGCCCCTAAGAATGAGGTGATTTGGTAAAATGCTATGCCCAAGATAACTATCCGAGTGCCGGCGGTGGGGTGGTTCAAATAGCCTCGGCTATCACCTCATTATGTCCGGTCGTGATGGTCAAGTGGATTAAGGCGTCTTGTACATACCAGTTGCGTTGCTTCTGGGAGTATGGGTTCGAGTCACTTCTGGGGTGTGAGTTTTCAGTTGCATATTGTCCAGGGGACCATTCTGGCTTGTTCGCATTTGTGTTCCTCACGTGTGCCCCTAAGAATGAGGTGATTTGGTAAAATGCTATGCCCAAGATAACTATCCGAGTGCCGGCGGTGGGGTGGTTCAAATAGCCTCGGCTATCACCTCATTATGTCCGGTCGTGATGGTCAAGTGGATTAAGGCGTCTTGTACATACCAGTTGCGTTGCTTCTGGGAGTATGGGTTCGAGTCACTTCTGGGGTGTGAGTTTTCAGTTGCATATTGTCCAGGGGACCATTCTGGCTTGTTCGCATTTGTGTTCCTCACGTGTGCCCCTAAGAATGAGGTGATTTGGTAAAATGCTATGCCCAAGATAACTATCCGAGTGCCGGCGGTGGGGTGGTTCAAATAGCCTCGGCTATCACCTCATTATGTCCGGTCGTGATGGTCAAGTGGATTAAGGCGTCTTGTACATACCAGTTGCGTTGCTTCTGGGAGTATGGGTTCGAGTCACTTCTGGGGTGTGAGTTTTCAGTTGCATATTGTCCAGGGGACCATTCTGGCTTGTTCGCATTTGTGTTCCTCACGTGTGCCCCTAAGAATGAGGTGATTTGGTAAAATGCTATGCCCAAGATAACTATCCGAGTGCCGGCGGTGGGGTGGTTCAAATAGCCTCGGCTATCACCTCATTATGTCCGGTCGTGATGGTCAAGTGGATTAAGGCGTCTTGTACATACCAGTTGCGTTGCTTCTGGGAGTATGGGTTCGAGTCACTTCTGGGGTGTGAGTTTTCAGTTGCATATTGTCCAGGGGACCATTCTGGCTTGTTCGCATTTGTGTTCCTCACGTGTGCCCCTAAGAATGAGGTGATTTGGTAAAATGCTATGCCCAAGATAACTATCCGAGTGCCGGCGGTGGGGTGGTTCAAATAGCCTCGGCTATCACCTCATTATGTCCGGTCGTGATGGTCAAGTGGATTAAGGCGTCTTGTACATACCAGTTGCGTTGCTTCTGGGAGTATGGGTTCGAGTCACTTCTGGGGTGTGAGTTTTCAGTTGCATATTGTCCAGGGGACCATTCTGGCTTGTTCGCATTTGTGTTCCTCACGTGTGCCCCTAAGAATGAGGTGATTTGGTAAAATGCTATGCCCAAGATAACTATCCGAGTGCCGGCGGTGGGGTGGTTCAAATAGCCTCGGCTATCACCTCATTATGTCCGGTCGTGATGGTCAAGTGGATTAAGGCGTCTTGTACATACCAGTTGCGTTGCTTCTGGGAGTATGGGTTCGAGTCACTTCTGGGGTGTGAGTTTTCAGTTGCATATTGTCCAGGGGACCATTCTGGCTTGTTCGCATTTGTGTTCCTCACGTGTGCCCCTAAGAATGAGGTGATTTGGTAAAATGCTATGCCCAAGATAACTATCCGAGTGCCGGCGGTGGGGTGGTTCAAATAGCCTCGGCTATCACCTCATTATGTCCGGTCGTGATGGTCAAGTGGATTAAGGCGTCTTGTACATACCAGTTGCGTTGCTTCTGGGAGTATGGGTTCGAGTCACTTCTGGGGTGTGAGTTTTCAGTTGCATATTGTCCAGGGGACCATTCTGGCTTGTTCGCATATATATATATATATATATATAGTTCAATGTCACCTTCCGTACTGGGATCGCCTCTGGAAATCTCGTCGAAGCACACATGATAGTCAATAAGTAATTGTTCCCTTTTCTTGTCTTAGGTAGTGGCCCCACGACGTCGATTATTAGGCGCTCAAACGCCTGGCCAAATGCTGGAACTGGAACTAAAGGTGCTTTCGGGATGGCGGGGACGTTCTTCCCCGCTCTCTGGCACGGGAAACACGTCTTGCAAATTCTTCTTACATCCGCGTCCATGCCCGGCCAATAAAAATGTTCCCGAAGCCTGCCTAAGGTCTTGGTTACTCCCAAGTGACCCGCGGGATCCACTGTGTGTGCAAGCTTTAGCACCGCGCATCTGTACTGAGCTGGCACCACCACCTGATGCCTCACTCTCAGCATATCATCGCCCGCTTCTTCCCTAACCGGCCTCCACTGCCTCATTAGCACTCCCTTCTCCACGAAGAAATGAGTCGGTGACTTGGGTCCAGCGAGACCTCCTTCCGCCTCCCGTACCAACTCAGGAAACTCTTCCTTTTGCAGCTCACCTAGACGGGTGCGGTCAAAACCTAAAGGACTGGTGAGAGTAACTTGGACACTCTTATCCGACGCTTCCTCACCTGTCGCTTGTTCTCTGGCCTCCTCTTGGAACAAATGATCGAGCCCCAGGTCACCCGGCATGTTCTCTTCGGCGTGACTGGATCCGCTCACATCACCTTCATTGACGTCTCGTCCTGACGTCACTGCGCATACCGGAAATGCCACTCTCGCAATTTCCATTTCGCCACTACCGGCGCCCGTCTTGCTGCTCTGTCGATAGGGCTCTACACACTCCTCACCCTTAATCAAATTCGGGAGAACACATCCCCCACAGGAGGCATTCCCTAGGATCACCTGAGCGTCCATCCTCGGCAGTAAAGCACAGACCCCTGCCAAGAGAGTCTGACAACCATAGTCTGAATTAAGAGTCACCCTATGGAGGGGCATCCTCACTTGTCCCCCCAACGTCCTTATCAGGGCCTCCCCTGTACTGGAACTTCTATAGTCCTCGGGGAAGAGGGATTCACTAACAAGGGTGAAGTCGGACCCAGTGTCCCTCAGCATCCTCGCTGGCACAGGATCAGCTCCCCTTATCTTCACCGTCCCTTCACACACAAAGGGGTGGATCCTCTTCTCCCTCATCACCGGCATATCACCTGAATAATCGTTGGCTTCTTCGCTTTCCATCCTCGCGAAAGCCACTTTTCCACCGTGCCTGGGGCGACCGCACTCCCTTGCAAGGTGTCCTCGTCCCCCACAGTTGTAACACCGACCGCCTCTCCTAGGCGATCCTCTACCAGTCCTCCTGGTAGCACCAATGGTAGAGGTTCCCTGAGTCCTCCTAGGACTCTCTGTCGTCGGTTCCCGGGCAGCAGCACTCGCTCCCGAGCTAGGTCCACTGCTCACAGGTTGGGGCTTCCTCCCCGCGTCCCTTGAGCTCTTGAACTGGGTTACCTCATTGGGTACACTACTCTTGGGAGAGTCCCCACCCATCCTCGCTCCTCCTGAACTCCTAAGGTTCCCTCCCGACCTGGGGTAAGGCGAGTGTCTGGGTGGCCCCTCCCTCCTGAGATGTAGTGCCTCCTCCAGCATGTCGGCTCGGTCCGCTGCAGCCTTCAGGTCCTTAATACCTGCTTCTCTGAACCATACTCGCAACTCAGGATGGAGCAGACATAAACTTCTCCATCACTATCAGTCGTTTGATATCCTCCACCGACTCCGCTTCCTCCGCCTTCAACCATCGTAGGAATTTCCATTCCATATCCCTGGTGGTCTCGGCGTAAGTCTTTCCCGACGCTCTTGTACACTCTCTGAACCGCTTCCGGTTCATCTCCGGAGTCAGCCGGAATGAGTGGAGCACCGCATTCTTAATCGCGTCGTAACTAGTACACTCCTCTAGGTCCAGCATGTTATAGGCTTCCCGGGCCTCACCAGTCAACCTGCCCTGGACCAGAGCAGCCCAATCATATTCCGGCCACTCCTTCAGAGTTGCTATCCGTTCAAAGTGTTCGAAGAACGCCTCAGCTTCTTGTGGTTCGAACGTAGGTAAGTCACGTTCCCTTACCTTGAGGTCATCCCGCCGTGCAGGTAGTGAGGGCAGACCACGCTCAACGCGACGCAATTCGACTTCTTTCTTTGCCTTTATCTCCTCCAGTCGCAGTTGTCTCTCTCCTTCTTCACGCTGCAGCCGAGCTTCTCGCTGCAGCCGTGCTTCTCGCTCACGCTCCTCTCGCAGCAGCTCAGCTGCACGTTCCTCTCGCTGCAGCTACAGCCGTGCTTCTCTCTCCTCTCGTCGCAGCTGGGCTTCCAGTTGCATCTTCATTATTTCCAGTTGCAGGCTCCTCTTACTACAGCTGGACCTTCCACTGCTCCCTTGCTCACTATGAATTCTCTCCACACTGGTAGGCGCTTGGGGTGGCTCTAGTCGGGACGGTTCACCTTGCGACAGCTCTCCTCGGGACGGCTCCTCTTGAGATGGCTCCTCTCCCGTCGCCTCCTCTCGAGCTGTGAGCTGTGCCATGATCTCTATCCTTCGCTCCGCTACCTTAGTCGTCCTCAACCTGATCCCAAAGTGGTTTGCCACTTGTTGGAGCTGGGCCTTGGTACACTCCTCCAAAGTTCTCTCGTCCCTTGTGTCAATAAACTTCCTTACTTTGTCCTCCTCCATCTCTATATCATTGAGCATACTCGACAGCACAGACAAGTTAGTAGGCACTAATTTCACCGTTTCAGTCCCTTAGGTGGTTGAGTAACAGTACCACTGAATTCACTGGTCACACTGTATTAGTACCCTGGCAACACTTGTCTTGCAATTTGGGCCACACTGTAGCTTGATCCACGCTTCCTGGCGAAGTTCCCAGTTCTTGGCAACCGGGGTTCGAATCCTGGCAAGGTCGCCAGTTCTCTGTCACGTGGGGGGTTGGGCCGGGGCTCTGCTAGCATTCAGCTGCTAGGGGCTCAAAAGGCCGAATACTCAGCCCCTCCGACTCCCGGGATTTACCGGAGTCTCCTTGGTCACACAGGAGAGGACCAACAATGCCCACCTCCGCAGGTCTTTGCTTCCACCACAAAAGGGGGGGGGGTGCCACTGATTCACCCTGGAAGCCTTTCAGTCAAACACGGGGAAACTGCTGTTAACAGTTCCGGCCTAGACCCGTGGAGGAGTGAAGGAAGACTCAGGCTTACCTTATAATAATAACCTCCCTGAGTCTTGCCTGCCAGACAAAAGGTTGCAGGAACTCCTCTCCCGCCTGTCATCTCTATCTTCTTCTTAACAAGGTCCCCAGCTGGGTTATTATATCTGCACCCCAGCAATGCAGTTCAGTGGGTGTATTATATATTGTTTGTAGCCAGGAGATTGCTACTCCCATAGATCTGCTACTAGACTGTTGGCCCAGGGTACTCTCCCAGGAAGGTCTGTGTGGCTTTGCCTCTCTATAGCCACTACGTTAATAGTTGCCACCATTCAGGCACTGATACTGATCGGATGGCTAAGGGTACACTTTTATGTAAGTCTGTGCTGTCTTTACCACTCTCCAGGCAATAAGAACTTCTTTAGAGAACGTAGTGTTCCCTAGGTGGTACTATGATAACCTTCGTGTATGCTCATAGAGAAAATATCATAATGGAGGCACACTTAAACACAGTGATAAAATGTGTGAATTTACTGATGCAAATTACATGAACACACACACAATCACAAGTAATACATGAATATGGAAATAAGGATAATAAGTCTGGAGATCGTCAGCCTCTTCTTCCACGACCTCCAACACTCCTTCAACTGGGCAGAAAGACAGGAGTCCCACACTCTCACACAGGAGGGCCTCTTCACCACGTCGGCGCCTCTTCTTCACTGTCCTGCCATCCATACACACTGTCCTCACTGACGGTCCTGGACACAAGCTGTCTTGCAGCCTATTCTACTACTAAAGTATTAATGTCCTATTGCCACATACATAAGTAAATATTGTGGCCTAACTAGCCTACTCACACAAGGTGTAATGGGAGGGAAAATGATCTACCTTACATTCCTGGCTCACGACGCCTGTCCCTCGATGGTGTGAGGTTCCCACGCTTCCTTGGGTCGATCCTTGACGATCCAGGACGTTCCACAGGTCCTCAGGTGTCATGGAGCCTTCGCGTCGTCGCCGTTCCAATCCCTGAGATTCAGCTGCCCCAATCCTGGTTCATCGATGGGCGCTGAGCTAATCACTATTTTTTCCACACTCGCCCCTTCCACAAGGCGTTCCTCCTTGTCCTAGGCACGGTGTCGTCCTTCCAAAACCCTCAATGGATGTGACCCGGTCACATCTAGGCTTGCCCGCCACACCTTTCCAGACCTCAACGTCCAGCGGCGCCGCCCAGCGTCGTCGCCGACTATTTTCCAAGTTTGGCACTCCTTTGCGCAATGAACTTGGTTCCTTTTTGCTTCCCAGAAGCGCAGGGTCTCCAATAACTTATGGTGGGCTGCGATGGCTAGTTTAATCCACTGAATAAGGCTTGTAGAGCCTCAAATCCTCGAGAGCTGACCGAGGCGCGTGCTCTCACCTCCACAGTCAGGTTAACTCTGACGTTGGCGCCGCCCGGGGCACTCGGTGACGTCATGGCGGGCCCTGATTTGTCGCCCGCGACCTAAGTCGGCCAATCAGCGATCGGCTAGTGTCCCTTCCAAAAGGTCATATCTGCATTAGGGGACACTCTTTCATTTTATAACAGGGCGCCAATTTCCCCTTATTTACAACTTATAATGTAACTTCCTTCCCTTTACTGGCAGCCGGTCTGGTCGCCACATATATCATTAGACTCCCTGAACCTCAGAGAATCAGTAGAGAGAGCTGATATGACTCCTAATGCAGGCAAACGAAACAGATAGGAGAGGGCACCGTAACAATATATATATATATATATATATATATATATATATATATATATATATATATATATATATATATATATATATATATATATATATATATATATATATATATATATATATATATGCGAACAAGCCTGAATGGTCCCCAGGACAATATGCAACTGAAAACTCACACCCCAGAAGTGATTCAAACCCATACTCCCAGAAGCAACGCAACTGGTATGTACAAGACGCCTTAATCCACTTGACCATCACGACCGGACATAATGAGGTGATAGCCGAGGCTATTTGAACCACCCCACCGCCGGCACTCGGATAGTAATCTTGGGCATAGCATTTTACCAAATCACCTCATTCTTTGGGGCACACGTGAGGAACACAAATGCGAACAAGCCTGAATGGTCCCCAGGACAATATGCAACTGAAAACTCACACCCCAGAAGTGATTCGAACCCATACTCCCAGAAGCAACGCAACTGGTATGTACAAGACGCCTTAATCCACTTGACCATCACGACCGGACATAATGAGGTGATAGCCGAGGCTATTTGAACCACCCCAC